>NC_056726.1:30783032-31048032 GCF_019279795.1 Protopterus annectens
ACTTTGCAGTGGAGGATAGATGCTTCATGTTATCCTGGACTGAATGAGCATATATCTATCCTCACAGTTTTAAAATTTAGAGCTGTTAAATTATAATTTTTGGATCAATTTTTATACTTTTTTAAATATTAAATCCAGTTGAATTCATAACAGGTTTTCTTCTGCACGTACTTGGGATTATTTAGCATTATGAAGTTTTTTTTAAGTGCAATTGACTTTTTATATAATGTTTGTACATTTATTTCTATAAAGTAAATGGTTTTGTATATAATATTATATTTATACTTTTTTTAAATATGAAATCCAGTTGAATTCATAACAGGTTTTCTTCTGCACGTACTTGGGATTATTTAGCATTATGAAGTTTTTTTAAGTGCAATTGGCTTTTTATATAATGTTTGTACATTTATTTCTATAAAGTAAATGGTTTTGTATATAATATTATATGTCTTTAATAGTTTTATCAATGTTTGAGGGAATGGATCACATGAAAAAATGATGGTATTTTAATATATTTTTAATGTAACATTAATGGTTCTGAAGAAGTTCCTTTGTTAGTGGATGAAAGCACTTAACCATTGTATTCATATTTGGATCTGTTGCAATTGGTGTTTTATTAAACATATTCATTGCTATACTCCCGTGGTTGAGTGTTTTTTGTTCTAATACTATGTGAGCCCATTCTTTGTTTCATAGTGTTTTTAGGCTACATGGACATGCGCTTTGGTTTTGGAGTGTTCTAAACTTTGACTGCTTGATGAATAGATTCAGTTTGCTTTGATCCAAGACTGGTCTTAGCTTCCTGCTTTTCTTTGGCACCAAAAAGAACCTCAAGTAAGTTCTGAGTCCTTGCTGCTCTGGAGGGACCATTTGGATGATTTTTTTTGCCAGCAGTTTCTCTATTTTTGTAGCTACTGCTCTCTCTGGCTATGTGGAATGTCAGTATTTTTTCTGACCTGATTGGGAGGTTGAAGGGAAAAGGGCATGTATTACCTCTGGATATTATCCTCTGCATTCGATTATCTGTGGTGATGGTTGTCCAAGCTACTGTGTGCAGGGATAAGCATCCCCAACTGCCTCCAGAGTGCAGCAGTTGAGGAATCTTTCAGGAGCATGGAAAAGGCTTCTCACAGAAAAGGTCCCTGAAGCCTGGTGTTGTGGGCCTCCTCTGCCTCATGGGGGATGTCTAGTGTTAGAGTTTCCACTTCTGCCACTGGGGACCTGTCCCCATAGGAGTCCTTTGATGACCTCTGTGACTTGCAGAACAACATCTTCCTACCCCTGCTATGATTGCGTGAATATGTCCTTTGAGGGGTAGAGAAATGTATCCATATGGCAGATACTGTCTTCCCATCCTGTTTACTCCTAGAGTGTGTTTCTTTCACCTAAAGGCTAAATAAGGTGGGTCTATATTAGAACATTGAAGTTTCAAAACTTTGAATGTTCTAATATCGACCCATTTTCAGAGAAAGCTGAAAAATATCGAAGCAACAGAAAACCAATTTTTTTTCCTAGGGAGATAATTTGGTTGTTCATTTCTGTTGCTTCGGTATTTTCAGCGCTGTGGTGGAAAGTTACGGGTCGGGTTCAGTAAGTGTGCGATTGAGTGCAGGTTAGGTTAGTTAGGGTTAGGGTGTGGGTTAGGTATGTGTGCGATTGTGTGCACATGAGGGTTAGGGCGGGTTAAGTGAGTTAGGGTTAGGGTGCGGTTCAGGTAAGTGTGCGATTGTGTGGATGTGAGGGTTAGGGCGGGGTAGGTGAGTTAGGGTTAGGGCACGGGTGAGGTGAGTGTGCAATAGTGATGGACCTTAGGGTTAGGGTTTGAGTTAAGGTAAGTGGATAGTTAGTGGTGTGTGTATAGTTTAGTGTAGGGCTAGATTTTAGGTGTATGTGTGTGGATTGCTGTTGGTTTGGTGTGCTTGTGTTGTGTGTATGTGTTTTGGAACAGCTAATTATCTCCCTAGGAAAATATTTGCTGTTCTCTATGTTCGATGTTTTCAGCTTTCACTGAATAGAGATCGATATTAAAACATTTGAAGTTCTGAAACTTCGATGTTCTGATATAGACCTGAATAAGGTGGATCCATCAAAAGGAAGATTGATGAATGATGACTTGAAGGTTTTTGCAAAATCACAAAGGTGCATCCAGGCATGCCATCTCATGGCAATTCCTGAACCTGCAGCTCTTGAGGCCTCATCCAAGGTGTGAGAAATCAGCCTCATACAGGAATTCAAAAGAGAATGAAGGGGAACAGTTGTGAAGAAGCATTCTTCTTGTCCTCCGCAGACATGGACCCTGACAGGACACTGGAAAACTCCTTGAGCAAGTTCCTCTAAAATCTAGATACATATACCAAATAGCTCACTGACCTTAAGGTGAAGGTCACTGAGGTATAAATACACATCCTAAATCTGTCCAATGCCCTGGACTCCCTGTTCAGGGGATGGACAGAATAACTCTGTTTGGCAAGTTCCTTCTTAGTGGCTGCTATCATCATACCATTTACCCCCAGTCAGGTCATTTTGGGATTGGCTGCATGATATCTGGATCCTTCCATGCCCAGTAGGAGATGACATCCATCATCCTGTCAGCTGATGAGACTACCTATGATGTAGCTGAGCAGGCTCTGAAAGCCTTGAGCAACACTGAATCCTCCTGGGAGGGGAGATTGGAAGACCAACCATCTTTTTGTGTCAATATTTGAGTATTTCACTGAAGGAGACATCCTCAATGGGTGAGCAAGGGGACCCCTCACCTTCATCAAAGTTGGTATCTTCTGTCAAGGATTCTTAGAGGGAATCCAAGTGCCTCCTTTTGCACATAATAATTATGAATTAGATCCCTGGTTGGATGCTCCAGGGAGGACTCAAAAGTGTGAGCAGAGTCCTGGATGATGACTGTATCTGAACTTGAATGGGCCATCCACCCTGATGGAACAGGATGAAGAGACTCAGCACCCAAGGTAGACAGTTGTGGAGGGTGTGGACATGAGGAAGGCAAGGGTGCCTTGTCTACAGAGATGGAAAATACTTTGTCCACCACCTCTAAGGCAGAAGTCATGGGAGAACCAGGAACTGCCTTGGCAAGAGTTGAAGCCGGATGGCAAGGTCAGCTGAGAGCATCTCCATGATCCTGCCTCAATGCACTGGTTGGAGCTGAGCTGTACAGTACTGAGAGGAAGGTACAGCTCTGAGAATACCAGAGTTGAGCCCATGCCTTCCAGATCCAGTTCCAACACTACAGGTCTGCAATCTCTCTGGCTCTTACAGTGTTGGCACTGACTGGATCAGCGATATGGTCAGAACTGATGAAGACCAAGCCTCTTGACCCAATATAGACAAACTCATAACTCTTGGGTCTGATGGCTCCAAAACCACAGGATGGAGAGTAGGAGTCTACAGTTAGATCTGAGATGGTGGTAGGCTCCTGGGTCCAATAGGAGATGGAGCCAGTAAGATTCCCAACTGTATCTGGGTCCTGAGAAAATTCCTCATCATCCTATCCATATATGTTTCCATTAGGATCCTGGTTGACTTGAGGGATGAGGAGGTTGAGGGTGGCAGGGAAGCCTTCCAAGGAGCCACCTGTAAGGAAGGAGAATGGACTCATAAGGGAATAAGCTCCAATGTATACCCTTATGAGCAGTAGACCAGAGACTTTGAGCTTGTTGGATCTGAGAAGCTAGAAGCATCTGATGATTTGGGAACTTTTTTGGAAGCAGCTGAAACTGAAACAGAGGAAGGAAAAATGATCAGGGGATCACTTCCTCAAATCTTTGCCTTTCACTAATGAATCCCCCTTGATCGTCTCTGATGATTTTTTAGAAGAAGTGGAAGCTCCAGCAAGAAAAGAAGTAGTAGAAGGGAGCAATCCTTTCAGAAACAGTTTGTTATAGCAGTGATAGCACTGGACAAATGCATGATGACTGAATCCTGCACAGATCTCACACTCCACATAGAGATGAGCTTATCCAAGTAAGAAAACTTATCAGAGTACCCTCCTACAAGAAGTACACATAACACAAGTGTACAGGGTGTCAGTATTGTGTAATGACACTGCTACATGCATTGTTTCACTTTATTATATGTGAGAGGAGTACAGAGCAGTTGTACCTATGTAAACATCATATTACATGTGTACAACCTGCTGCTGTCACACATACACAGTTAATACCATACGACAAAGTACACCTCTGAAGGCAGTATACTATCATGTTATAAATAAAAAATGTCTCCTGAATTGAGCACTGTGCAACACATTACAATACCTGGATCATAACATGCAGCACACCTCACAGACAGATGCAACAGTACCACCAGGTAGTAAGTGAACTGCACAAACTGCTAGAGGTTATCAGTAATAATAAATCAAGGATCTGACTTAAAATTGTTTTTGAATGCTCATGTATCCCCTAAGCATGTAGGTTAAATCCTTTAGCCATATTAGTGTTCACACAAGTGTGACCTCACTATATCACCACCTGTTGAGTAAACAAGTCCTGTATGTTACTATTGTTTTATACACTTACATTATTAATACATTGCTAGATTTGAACACCCACCTCTCTAGGTACACATTCTATAAAGCTGTATATTACTTACTCATGCCACAGGAAAAGTCTTACTACAAGTGTGAGAGAGCACACATTCAGAGGGATGACATCATCATTGTGTTGCAAGGCAGATGTTTGGTTGAAAATGGAGTGACAGAGTTGGGGTAGCCCTCTTCCTGTGTAAATGTTTCCACTGAGTGGAAGGGTACACATTGGATCTGTCAGATAAGCCATTGCTATCTGTCACTATAGTCACAGTCCACAATCTAGAGAACATTACATCAACTGCCAACACCACAAGGGAAGTCTTACTACAGGTGTGAGACAGAACACATTTAATGGGATTGTGTTGCAAAACAGATGTTTGGACTAAAATGGATTGAAATTGTTGGGAGAGCCCTCTCCCCATGTAAACATTTCCCTTAAATGGAACTGTGCAAACCAGATCTGCTGGATAAACTGGTCTTACCAAACACTATAGTCACACATAGTCACTAGTTAGTCATTGCTGGATTGAAACACTTGCCTAAGTCCACTATCTAGAGAACATTGTATTTACTTCTGGTGTCACAGGAGAAATGTTATTATAAGTACTGGACAGCACATAGCTGTAGTTTACATGATAAATGTCTGGGTGAATGGCCAATGTGTTGTGACAGACAAACAGAACCTCGATGTGCTGATTACAACTCACAACATACTGCAGCAATAATACATACATCACATAATTTACATAAATTGCTGTGTCATGAATGATATCTATGTGTCACACTAAGGTGTGTTCAGCATTTATGTGATGAGTGATACTTACAGATGTTTACAGTGGGAGTGCCACTCATGCATTCCTGACTTCTGATCTCATGATCATTTTATGAAATTCTTGTTTCATTTTGGGGATCATTGATAAGTCTTTTGTGATATGTATTGAGTGTGTAAGGTAACTAGAAGCCATAAATGCAAAACATATATACTGCACTCATTACAACTACTCTGCCAGTATGTGCTGATTGCACAACTTCATTGGAACACCCTTAGAAGAGTAATGTATTCCAGTGCAAAAATAATTTATATTATGTAACTAGACAGCATCACAGGAAACTCCTCATATATTGACTACAATAAGCTAATAAACCCTACAAACTTAACACAAGACACTGACATTACTCCTCTCAGTCTGTCACAATCGCTTACAGAGTCGCAACTAACCCCAAGCTTAGTTGCATGGTTGGTGCTGGTGGTAAAATATAAATGCATGCCTAATTATTTTTGGTTTTTAAACTTAGAATAGGAAGTATCTGAGATCTGTGGTGTTCAAGGGCAACAGCAGGTCAAAGGAAAAGTACAGGCATTTCAGCCTATTTGTTTGTGTTGTGGGTGTCATCATTGCAACATTTGTCATGTCCCATTATAGTAAAGTGTTCAAAACAGGGAGCAGGTAGGGACATACTGTCCAGGGTTTGCAGAATGCCCATAGTTTTGCCTCATCTTTCTGGTCTGTTCCTCATAAAATTTATGCTTTTTTGGCAAATCATTGAGGACGAAAGTCACTACACGATAACATATATTTGTGTTTCCAGACATCATATCCTTCAGAAATTGCATGCTAATGCAAAACCTATTATAGCAGCTTTCTAAGTTTATAAGAGCATTATTTAAAATTCACCCTTAACTTTGAACCTTTGCCCACCGCCAATTACTTTTGGCTGTGTCCAGATTTCTTGCACTTAGAGGTTGAGAGGTATGATCATGCTTGGGATACTGGTAGACTTATTAAGGATAAGCAGGAAACTGGTGGGGGTGAGGGGCTAACATATCTATCCAGTACTTCATCAGGGAAAATGTTATGAGAAAGACATGTTTAACTAATGTCTGACATACAGTAAGGCTTGATTCAAACACCTGCCAGTCTTCATCAACATTCTCCAAACTGGAGCATTATTTGAGCACACCACAAAGGAAATCATTTTTCAACTTTTAACAATCGCACATTTAAAGGGATATTGAGAAAAGTATGAAGAAGGGGACTATGCTTGCGTCAGACTTCACAAAAGTGCTGAAAACTGAAATATCTCATATGGTGCCCATTTAACCCTGGAGCCTGTTATACATATAAGAATAAATTTTTTTTTGCAGTGTTGTCTGTATTGTTTTATATCACACACTAGGGTTAAGCATTGTCCAACAAAAATCTTGGACTCACGCCACCTTTGTGCTCTAAATGGAGCACTACCCTCACCATCACCTGCCATGTCTTCTAAAGAATGTCAGGAAAAATGGCAGGGAGTTGGCACCCAGTTCAGATCTCGTGTGAACCAAGTTGTACTCAATGATAGACAAGCTAGGCAACTGAATTTGCAAGACAGAAAGCACAGAAATGCAATGGAATGTGTGCATGATTTCTTCAGTGTCCACTATAAGTGAGAAACATGGCAGTAAGACTTGGTCCCCTCTGCTGATCCATGTATTTACAAATGCTCCACAACAACTCCAGCAGCTGCTGGGTAATGCTGATATCTTAGTTACATTTCAAATGATACACTGCTACCTCTGGGCATGTTCTCTTGCATGAACATTGTTGTAAGTAAAATGAAAATCTCTACTGTTGTCATTCATTATTCTCCTTATGTAAATTTTGTTTAAATACCAAATAAAGACTTGGTGGCAGATAAAATATTAATACTGCGAGAGACAGCACCATGGATTTGAACCCATAACAAAAAGGAACTTGAGCTTATTTATTCTGTGTAATAATTCAGTAGGAGAACTGACATTTTCATAGTGTAAGTTAAGTTATACAGTTTTGAAATGGACTGGCTATAGACCTACTTCTGACAATCCTGTAACTATTGCACTTTAAGGGTTTCCCTTATTGGAGGAATATTTTGAAGCAGATATAAATACTTGCTGAAAGATTTCCATTGTTTTTATTTTTGTAATGTCTCCACTGCTAACTGCTGAATTGGGAAACCAAGCATATTTTTTCATGACCAACTGCAATATCGTACTGCATCTGTAATTATTTTCTGTGGTTTTGCCACAGGGTGTTCTCTACAATTATTCATGCATACCAATGGTACTTCATACCAGCTGTTGTGCAAAGAGTAAGAAACACTTTCAGAATTGCTAACTTTGTTTAAAGATATGTTGTTTTCATTGACAATATGATTCATTTATGTTATAGCACATATTGAGGAAGGGGACAAACAATGTTTACATGAGGTGATGTTCTACACAGCATATATCAGAGCAAAATACACTTGGGTAATGAAAAATATATTCCAATTAAGCCATGCTCATACATATTTTAAAAGCTGTGTTGCTGTGCTCTTCATATTTCAGTAATCTATTGTCTTCTTAATTTTACTTCCTCAGACTTTTGCGCAAGTACTGTATTTGACATCATGCAAACAGAAATGCTGATTTACTATAATCAGCGGTATAAGTACTTATGTTGTCACAGATCCAATTTCTCACATTTAGTAGAAAACATATATTTTTGTATGGTTATAATCACCTTTTACATTGCATGTGTAGGTCAGCTTAAAGTATAGAAAAACAAAAAATCTGTCAGGTATTCAGCCATTAGAGTTCAAGCCCTGTACTGCTTCGGCTGTTAGTCAGAATAAAATTGATAAACACACTGAGACAATGAGAAAGCTGCATAACAGATGCATTTTCTGCAATTAGTACTGCTAAATGCACTGACAAAGGCTCACCACCACCAGTCTCATATGTGTGACTGATGGTTAAGTTTTTGGACTTGTGAAATTAAATTTTGAGTGTTTCACATGGGACGTAAACTATCATTCACTGATGGCCATTTCAGACGGGTCCTGATATGCCAATACCAAGAGAGAATTTATATATAAATCAGTCTAATCACGTCAGGTTTGTGGACGCAAACAAATAAAATGTTGACAGAAAGGATTCATAATTTCAAAGAGATCTCTTCTTGTCTAGATTTGAACCCTGCACCTATGGCATTTCCCTGAAACATTGACATGATGGACAGTTTTTGCCATCTGAACATTTACAAAGTACTTTTTAGAAAGTCATGCACAAGTACTCAGCACTGTACTTCTGACATTTACATTTAAAAAGAAATTTACCTATGTTATTTCATAGCTGCTAATTGTCCTTTCAGTAAAATTCTGTATGAACATGATCCTTACAGAAGTGATGATAGTAAAGCATGGGTGGTTACAAATGAATGTCTGCAAGAGAAGAGTGACTAACTTTCTTTTGTGTGCATTACTTCATTGAAATCCCTTTGTATCATGAATATATTACATTTAAAATGAGCATGAAGTATTTTTCCTGTATTTTTATGTTAAAAAAAGAATATATATATATATATATATATATATATATATATATATATGTATATATCTCCATCCATCCATCTCAAACCCCTTTTTTTCCACATTGCACATGGGGTCTGGGTGTCACTGCAACACTGACGATCATCTCAAGCCAAGTTTTACACCACCAGGTGGCTAGCCCTGCCATGGTAGTTTATCAGTACCACTCACTCGCACACACACTGGCATCTATGGCAAATTTAGAGTGTCCAATCCATCTACTGCATGTCTTTGAAATATGGGAGGAAACAGGAGCACCCTGAGGAAACCTTCATGATCACAGGAAGGACATGCAAACTCTGCACAGAAGGCCCCCCAGCTGAGAATCGAACTAGAGAGCCTCTTGGCTATGAGGTGGCAATGCTAACTGCTGCACCATGTGTGTGTCTGTGTCTGTGTGTGTGCATATGTATAAATACATACACACACACACATATATATATATATATATATATATATATATATATATATATATATATATATATACACATACATACATATATATATATTATATATGGTTCCACTTGAAATCATCGAATTACCATTTCATCGAATTGCAAATCATCAAGACCAAATCGTCGAAAACTCATTTCATCGAAAACTCATATCATCGAATCTCAAATCATCGAAAACTATAAAGCAACTACAAATAACATCCCAGACACTGTTTACCATGTTTATGCAGGGGGGCAAGCCCCCCTGCACCCCCCCATGTGGGGGGCTCTGCCCCCCACACCCCCCGTAATAAAATATACCAACTCCAAGGTCGCACTACAGTGGGGTTAGGAAATAACCTCTTTCCTCCACTGTAGTGCAACCTTGGAGTTGGTATATTTATTTACAGGGGGTGTGGGGGTTGCAGGGGGGCTTGCCCCCCTGCATAAACATAGTAAAAACTTTGTGGAATGTTATTTGTAGTTGCTTTATAGTTTTCAATGATTTGAGATTCGATGATATGAGTTTTCGATGAAATGAGGTTTTGACAATTTGGTCTCGATGATTTGCAATTCGATGAAATGGTAATTCGATTATTTCATGTGGAACCATAGATATATATATATATATATATATATATATATATATATATATATATATATATATATTTATATATATATATGCTAAGAGTTACAGGTGTTCTGTCATCACAGGCACATAATCTTCTTTCAAACTGTGTGTATCAAGGTTCTCTCCTAAGTCAGTAAACATAAATGAAATGTTCTCATTATGATTTTTCTCTCTGACACACCCTGTATAAGTGTACTTCTCATTAGCAGAAGTGCTAAACATGTAATTGAATGTACAGAACTGCTAATAAGTCTCACTTACAAGGCACCACCCAGTCAAAGGTCTTAATTTCCCACTCTTGTACTACCACGTACCTCTGACAATAAGATAAACCTGCAAAAAATGACTCAAAAAGCTTTAACACACACTGAACCATGGCTTCATAACTCACAACTCATGCTCAACTAAAAAAAAAAGAACAAGTAACTACTTTTCCCCCAAATACCTCTCCCATGAAAAAAAAAATTTAAAGTCCTCTCTTGATAATACACCCATTAAATTCACCTCTCATAGCAAATTATTAGAGGTGAAAGTGGATGATAAGCTTACACTCAACTTGCATATACAGAATTTCATAAGAAAAACTCATCAAAAACTAAGGATGCTTTACAGAGCCAAAAGCTTTCGTACCTAAGTAACTAAAACTACATTTGCCACTACTTATCTCCTACCCATACTTCTTTATGGTACTCCCATCCTTACTAACCTTCAGGCTTCACAAAATAAAACTTGAACAATGTTATAACAAAGTTGCTAAATTTACAGCAAATACATCTTCATGCTTCAGAAACTACTACTGTGTAGCACTAAAAAGCTTAAATTGCTTAGAACTGCCTCATCAACTAACATATGCACATCTTTTTACCATCTAAAAATTGTCTGGCATCTATCCACCTGTCCAGCACTAAAAAAAGTTCTACACAATTATGCTCCCAGTCGGTCATTGCAGTCCAGTGACCAAAAACTCCTGTCTGTCTATAAACATATTTAATCTGCTGGACATTTTCTGTACTTGTACAAGGTTGCTAAGGCCTGAAACTCCTTACATGTATCTATCAGTTCAATACCCTCCCTCCCATCTTTCAAAACCACTCTGAAAGACTTCCGAGCTAAAATCTGGGTTTGTTCTTGCTCAAAACCAGGATAAATTATATCGATAGATGGGAAAAAGTGCCTCCTCTTTCCTTATACCTCCTTACTCTGTCTTCTTTACTTACTTTTCTTTTTCTGTCAAATTCTCTTCCCTGACTTTCTTTCCAAATATACCGTAAGCCCATTTTTCTCTCACTTCATACTGAAATTCCTGTTTGTATTTGACTAATTTACCTTTAATTTCTCTACAAACCGTCTAAAATTTCTATAAATATTAAATGATCATCATATAATCCGTATCAGTTCTTAACCAATATTTTTATATTATCACTAATTTGTTAAAGTTATTTAAACTGTAGATATTTTGGTTTTATTTTGAAGACTGTAAAATTATTATTCTTAAAATGTTTTGTAATAATTTGGAGCTTTTCTTCCTGGGCCTCTACTGAAAATGGATTTCTACCCATTTGGATTTTCCTATTAATCAAATGTCAATATAAGCATACATAAACAACTGTTTATTCAATTTAAAATCTTTGTACTTGGTTTGGTCTGTTCTTTTCTGTATTTGATGCATATATCAGTCACATATAGTACTTATGATATTTCTGTATAGCTGATCATAGATTCATAGGTTCATAGATGTGTACTAGGATAATGAACACTGGGGCCTTTTTAAGCCTAGTGATGCATCCTAATTTTTTTATATTTGTTTTATTTGGTTTTAAAACAATAAATGAATATGTTATAAAACAAACAAATTGCTATTTACAGAGGCCCACAGCTGATCAACATATCAAAGTTATACATCAACAACAATTAATATTTTTCAAGCAAATCATTAACTTTTAGCCATCATTTATATGAATGTGTAATATTAGAAGTTCACATCTTTATAGAATGCAGTTCACTACTGCAAACAATATTTTGCCATACTAATAAATTCAACATTAGAGAGGGTAAATTTACTTTTCCAATTTTTAATAATTACTTTTCTGGCCATAACAAGAATAGACCAAAGAAGAGGCACTTGGGTTTTTAGAATTATCTCACAAACTGGAGCATTAAATAAAACTAAAATTTAGAAATATTGCATCTATCTGACCATAGAGCTTGAATAAACTTATTAATTTCTTTCTAAAAAGGGTAGATGACTTCACATTCATATAATATATGCATCCAATCAGCTATTATTTCAGAATCCCATCTCCAGCATTTAATTCTGTTTGATTTATAAATAAGTGTGATTTTTTAGGAGTGACAAAATCTCTTTGTAAAAAATTCCAAGTGAAAATTTATTTTATTTTATTTTTATTTTCAGTTTGATGACCGGGGAGTTCCATTGGGGTCAAGGATCCCGTTTTCAGTGGAGGCCCAGGGAGAAAATCTCCACAAAACATAGCAGACGTAGTAACAATTAAACAATTAGTAAAAAGTATGTAGTTAAACATAAGCACAGTAGAATATCAACATAGTATGGTATACAGTGCATATTTGCATGTAAATACAATTAGAAGTTGATAATACAGAGTCACCATTATATTGAGATATTAAATCTTCTGAGAATGCTATGAAAGAAACATTTGTAAGAAAACAGTAAATATGACTGAACTCCTATTGGGTAAGGTGGAAGGTAGTTTATGTATATGTATGTATTCACGTATTAGGCAGGATTAGGTGGGGAGAGTTAAAGTGCACTTCCTGTTATTGGAAAGGTAGGAGTGGAGCTGGGTTTTGAAGTGTACAAAGTTTTGAGAAATTCTTAGAGAAGGAGGAAGAGAGTTAAATTTTTTGGCTAAGGAAAAGGATAGGAGCAGCTGACCTGAGGGACGGTTTGGTTTGTATACAGAAATTAGATTTTGGTGAGCAGATCTTAGAGTTCTGCGAGGAGTATATAGTGGTAAGATATTAGTTAGTGCAGGGCACTTAGTGGGTTTAAAAATGAGTTTGTGGGCTGTAGTGATTCAGAGGTAGTCCAGGTAGTTGGAAAGTTCTAGCCATTGCAGTAGGTGGAGAGGTATGCAGTGGTGGGTAGAGTACTTGGACTTGGTGGCAAACTTTGAGATTTTGTTGTAGCAGGATTCTAGTTTAGAAGAGATAGAGGGGAACCATGCATCAGAGATGGTAGTAAGTAGGTAGTGTAATGAAGATGTAGTTTCTGTAGATTTTAATATTAATTTCTTGTATTTTCACGTAAGTCTTCATTATTAATTTTTGAGGAATAGTTCCAATAGGAATTGTGTAAATCTTTGAAATCTGACTTAAGAATTTTACAAATTTGTGACAAATATGATCTATTTTTCATTGCATTATTATTGACATTTTTTAAGAATTTGAATAATTTGGAGAACAATTCCTTATCTCGGTTAAATAACTTATTTACCTCTGTGTTCACAAAATGTCTAAATATTTGCAAAGTTAACCAATTCTTAGAATCTTGATTGTATTTGAACCTTAAAATTTTAGCAGTATTTATATATATATATATATATATATATATATATATATATATATATATATATATATATATATATATATATATATATATATATATATATATATATATATATATATATATATATATATATATATATATATATATATATATATATATATATATATATATATATATATATATATATATATATATATATATATATATATATATATATATATATATATATATTATCAGTAGCATCTAAAAATTTATGCCAATAAATTACTTTCTTGTTTCAATAGTAGCACTTTTTTGAAGTTATCAGTTTCTAAGCAGTCATTTGTTTATGCAATTGGAACCTAGACAATATAAAGGGCAGGATTCACAAAGGCTTGCACGGAGTGTAAGAGACGTGCAACACTCCATGCAAGCCTCGCGATCCAGGAACAGCCCTAAACTCCATGTAAGAGATCAGCTAAAATGTCTCTTACACGGACTGGGCATGGACATGCTTAATACCTCACTTGCAGCCAAAAGTTATGCAAATGAGGTATATTAGCGATCCATGAAGCAGAAACCAGTCCGTGTAAGAGACGTTTTAGCTGCAGAAATGTACTCAGTTGACAACTGAGTACGTTTCTGCAAATTCCACAACGGAGCCATGTCAGCTCCAAAAAAAGGGTGCATATGACTCAGGCAGCATGCCAATGGCCAAATATGTGGCCATTGGCAATATAACCCGTTGCCAAAATATTAAAAATATAATTAATTTTTTCAGCAATCGCTGATGTTTAAACCCAGCGCAGCCCCGCGCAAACAGGCTGCGCTGTGTAAAATCATAAAAAAGGAGGTTATAAACCCACAAATGTGGGTTTCATGCAATACATGGAATGACAATGCAGGGACCAGCAGACCAAAAAGAACATGGCCACCGTGTAGTGGTTGCTAAGGGGGGAAGCTGAGTCTAAGACATGTAACTAAGCATTAGTAGTCAATCTCATGTAAATGAGGGTTAGGATACTGAATCTCACAGTCACATAGCAAATGAGCACAGTCTGAGTAGTGTAAGAGATACATAAGGGGAGGAATAGAGTAGGAGATAGGTGACATCACAGGGGGGAATGGTAGAAATAAATGCAGTTCACTGGAGGCCAGTGTAACATGACAGATGACAGACACAGATCATGGAAAGAGGTGTGCCACTAGATAAGTCATGGAAAGTCAAGAAATGGAAGGTGTACACTGTTACGTACACCAAAGTTTCTTGCTGGGCATGCATGTGCACGTGTGCGCGCCATGAAGCGCGAGTAGTGCAGTGTGCGCGTGTAAGGCAGACTGAGCATTTGGGAGCGTGTTGGGAGATGTTTAACACTGTATGCGCGGGTGTGCACGCGTGTAGGGCAGGCTGAGTATGTTGGAAGCTGTTGGCAGACGTGTAACAGTGTTTGCGTGGGTGTACGCATGTTTTAACCTGAATAAGTAGATTCTGAACCATGTAAGCACGTGTGCATGCATGTAAGCCACTGTGAGCGTGTTTCTGATGGTATGCACGTTGCTCCCCCCTGAGGAAACAGAGAGGAAAAAGGAAGCAACAGCATTAATAGGAAGCTAGCAGGGATAACTGCTGAAGCTAGCAGGTGAAAACAATTAGAAGCAGGCAATTACACAGGCAGAATAGTAGCCCAGCCCAGCACTTAAAACTCTGCAAACAGTAGTGCAGGATGTTTCTCTTAAGAGACACTGCAAGACAGGAGTAAGCTAATAGAAGTGAAAACTGAAAAAGCTTAATTCAGAGCAGAAATGTTAGGGGCTGCCATAGCTGTCATAATGAGACATAGGCGACTTGCTGAGGGTGGTGACAATGCAGATGGTGCCAGACAACCCACAGTGAGGAGACGGAGAAGAGTGTACAGGCCCAGGGTCACCTACCATGGGTTACATGAGCTGGAGATAGTAGAGCGCTATAGAGTGGACAGAGAGCTCCTGCAGCAAATTGTTGAGCTGTGCAGGCCACGCCTCACACACAGAACCAACAGAGGGGAACCCATCCCAGTGGAAACCAAGGTATGTGTTGGCCTAAGAATACTAGCAACAGGTACCTTCCAGAGACCAACTGGCGATATGATGGGGATATCACAGGCATCAGCCTCCAGGGTACTGCACCAGTTCCTGGATGCCATGTCAGCACATGTCGGTGATCATGTATATTTCCCCAATGCCCGTGAGGTATTGGCCAGCAATATGCGTCTCTTCCAGCAAATAGCGGAACACCCTGAGATAGTGGGTGCAATAGACTGCACGCACATACGCATCAAAGCACCAGCCGGTGAGCGGGGTAGGGCCTACATTAACGGCAAGGGCTTCCCCTCCATCAACTGCCAGGTCATGTGTGATTCCCAGGGCATAATAATGAATGTGTGTGCTGGTTGCCCTGGGAGTTACCACGATTCCCACATCTGGCATTTGACGCAGCTGTACCAGACATTTGCCAATGGGGACATCCCACACGGACACCTAGTGGGGGATGCAGGTTATGCACTGGAGCCGTGGCTGATGACACCCATCAGAAATGCACACACACCTGAACAGGAACGCCATAATGAGGCACACGCACAAACACGTAATGTAATAGAGCATGTGTTTGGGCTGCTCAAGTCATGGTTCCGGTGTCTGGACACATCTGGTGGAGCCTTGCAGTACACACCAACTACATGTACCCAAATTGGCAAGGTATGTGCTATGCTACATAATATGATCTTGCGAACACAGCTGAAGCAGTACCAGCATAGGGCTGGGCCAAACAGCCCCCCACCATTGCCAAGGCCATCACAGGCAGAGCGTGACTCGGAGGAGGAACAACCTGAGCCTGCCCCAGTAGGCAGAAGGAGGCATGCCCAGTATGCCCTGGCCTTGGCAAAGAGGCAACGCATAGCACATACACTGGCTCAGTAGGAACCCTGGGAATGATACCCCCTCTGACTCACTCAAATAATAACATGGATGCCTAAAATGACATGACATGCTCACAAACATGTACAGGGAAGTGTAATATGCGCATCCGACAGAGGCAGCCCTGCAGCACCACCTGAGGCATGGATGCCATGTGTTAAGTAATGTAACACCATGTACTATATGCACACCTGAGCACCCTGACTAACATCCACCCTCACCAAGCATGAAGCCACAAAATGACGATGGGATGATCAAGTGCAATAACTGGCTGAAGTAATGCAGTTAGTCAAAGGGGAGCCAATGTGTCTCAGGCTGGGAAGACATGCGGAGCATGACATTGATGCACCACCTGCTAGGGGTGGCATGCACCTATCATGCCATGCCCCATGGATACTGGCAAAGGCTGTCAGTACCCACAGCATGCCCTGAATAGGTAAGTCTCAAAACACAAACCCACCTTCATAGGTTCTACAAGGTATAGGAACCTAGATGTAATGCTACCCAATGACCGATGTCTAAACAGCAAGATGTGTGCAGTGTAAATGCACACAGTATGGAGAATGTAGATACCAGTCCTGTAATAGAGAACTGGGTCAAGGCTCACATCAGCACCCTAACACTACTAGGTCACACCTCATACTGTGCTGTACAGCCGGAAAACATGGAACAAGCTACAAAAGGAGGGTGACTAGCAAGAAATGGCAATGATAACCACACCCCCATGTTGGTACCACAACAAGAAGCAGTATGGATTAGCCATGGTCAAATACCAATGGCTAAAACCGCCTCCCAGTATATAGCCTGCTGCAGACTACTGTCCTAATACCAGGAACTGCACCTGGCCTATGTCGGAATACATGAATATATCAAGCCCCCCAAACCACATTATATTGCTTGACTTAAAATACCCAGACATACACCGGGAGCATTATACTAGCACCAACACAGTAGGAGAAAATTTCCCAGAAGCCATAAACCAAAATTCCCAGGAACAATGTACCACTCCCACAAGAGGGGTAAGCATACTGGATGTGATAATCAGCAACATGTGTACTGGATGGCAAGATGAGAAGTGTACCCCTCACTGGTAAGACCAGACCATAGAGTAATCACACTGGATATATGTATACCTGACCCTAGTCCCTGGCCAGAATACCACAGTGAAAAACATGTGTAAAGCATAGGTTGCAGCCCTCAAAACTGATGTTGAATCCAAAAAAGGCCCTGTGCAAGTGCAGAATATGGGACACACCACAGAACATGTTATACAGGCATTCCATGAACACAGCCAGGAATGCTTGGAGTATGCAATCACAAATAACAACACACAATGCCATACACGCAGGCATCTGGCATGCTGGACTCCAGCCATTACCAAACCATGCAAGAGAATGAGGAAGCTACCACATGATAGAGCAAACATAAAAAGGGAAGTAATCACTGACCAGTAGTATGGCAATAACATATGTCCACACATACAATCCACTAAGTCCAGCCACAGCAAGTAGAATCTGTGAATCCAGAGGCAATGTGACACCAGTCCCAAGTACACAGACAACCACAATACCCTCCAATAAATACAAATATATGTGATAGATGCATCCATGTATCCAAACCAGAGGTTGAGCTTCACCAACTCAATACTGTCAAAACTAGTCAGGAGGAGAAGGTAACCACATACACCACAAACCCAGTCCCACATAGACCTACCACAACTGTAAACCAAACACATAAACACAGACAAATATTCCCGGAGGCCTTAATTACAAACACACCACACCAACAGAAGCCTCCAAAGCAAATCACAAGCAACCACAACCTTCAAACATAGCACATACAACTAATAGTACGCAAAGCTGGTGTGCCGAACAGTCACAGGCCAGAAGGAGAAACAACATGCCTGATACAGTCGTAATAGGTGTCTGTATAGGCAGACACACTGCTGTCCCACTCACCAGACTGAACAAGGGAAAGGGTAGAGTAAGCTGCCTGTAGGCTGCCACAAAATGCCACATAACACAAGTACGCAGATCACCCCAAAGCAAGCAGAAATATGATGCACTCAATGTCCATGCTGGTGTGAATTACTTGAGATGCACCTCCCTGGTCAACATTAAAAGAGACATGGATGGTCCCTCTGAGTATGTACCCCAGGCCGGTATGACACTGGCAGTGTGCAGCATCCAACCCTCACCAAGAATGCTGCCACAGTACAAACACAGAATGCTCATGTTTAACAGCTGGCACAGTTACAGCTGTCAGTCCAAGAGGGTCTAATGTCTGTCTGCTTGAGATGTCAAGCATGACAAGCCATGCTGCTGTTCCAGGGATGGCTTGCACCTGTTACCCGTGTGCGTCTGGATACTGGATAAGGCCTTTGCTGCCTCCATAGAGCCATATGTAGGCAAGGCCAAAAAGACTACCCACCACCCTAGAAAACACAAGTGGTAGGAAACATAAGGGTAATGCTGACCAATGCCAGATGTGTAAACTGCAATATGCATGCCCCTGAGGCACTTCCCATTAAGGAGAACATCGATGTCTGTGCAGTGACAGAAGCCTGCTGCAAGCCTAGTGATAGCACACCAGCACTACTAGGTTATACTACATATCATGTGTTATGGCCCCAACACCTGCACCAAAACATCAAAGGAGGAGGAGTATCCATATGCAGCACAGACACCCATATTGCCAGGTAACTGACAATGCACAAAGCAGCGGAGACCACCCATGTGCACATAACTGTAGTCAAAACTGCTGTACAGTCTGTAGCATGCGACAGACCACACTCAAACACAAGAACTCCACCCAGACATCCTGAAGACACTGGACAGTATGAATGTCCCACCAAATACCAGACAAGGTACACACAAATTACCACATAGGTGTCAAACCATTATGTATGCAAGGAGTAATCAGGGACCTAGGGACACAGGTCGACATTAATCTGTCATGTGACACCCACAATGCCAATGTGGCTATGAAGATTGTCGATATTGGACACCGTATCATGAAAGGATTCACATCAACATCAACAGAGGTCACTGTGCTGCTGTACTGTTCCCTTATCAGACCTATAATCTAGTACAATGACTCATATGGGATGTCCCGTATGTGACACCTGCAGCGGTTCGGAAGACCTCATAGTTACCCCACCAACAGGATAAAGGGTGTGAAATATATGTCATATGCTGCCTGGCTGTAGACACCCCAGCTGACTGCAGTCACAGACTGCCTACACAGAGGCATTGTATGTCTGTTGTACAAGGCCATGTCCAACACAGGAGTAATGGACATGCTCCACCACAGGAAATCAAAGCCATTGGAGCTGTGAGAGTCACAGATGTCAGCCTCAACACATAATGAAATAAGATGTGCTGCAGGGACAGATACATAACCCAGAGGCTCCCCACACCCAGAAACAGGATCCCAATCCATGGTAGGCAGAGCCCCTCACTGACACCCCTCAACAGGAATATTGCCAAGTGGATGGATGACCGTACATGTATACTGGGGGTCCTCACTGTGTCACAACCAGACAGAGGCACAGTGAAGAACTTCATAAATGGCCATAATTGAACATAGCAAGGGGTGGCGAAAGACACACACACTCTGGCTAGGCTTACTAATGGCCTAGGGTGTATAGCCTAGTATGAACCCATGAACCTATGAAGATACAAAACATACAGGACACTAAGGATAACCACAAGGGTTACCCAACTGATGGTAGGAACCATGTTGGGCATCCAGAGATATGCTCCGAATCACACAGATATTACAAACAACATACCAAACACACACACATATTGTTAACATACAACCTGTCAGGTGCAGTGCAAACCCCCCCCCCCAGAGTGCAAAATACCTATCCCAGCAGACTGATGGTCCCCTGACATTGCAGATGCTGAGGTAACAGCCATCATCTGCAAAGCAGAACACACAGCAGCAAAGGTATGTGATGGTGTCCTGTGCTGAGGCCAACATGGACTCCAAGAATAATGGAATGCCAAATCACACTACTGCCCAATGTCAGCCTTACCACAGGATATGTACCCAAAGAGCAGAGTACAACAACAGTGGTCCATCACAACAAAGGTGTTGCCTGAATGGATACTCCAAACTACCACCCCAGGATCCTGACAAGCTTGTTCTGCACAGCTATGGAAAGGATCAGTATGTACCGCAGACAGAAGGCTATTGTGGACCTACTGATACTGGACCCTACACAGTGTGGCTGTCGTAACTGCAGAGCCTACCCCTAAACATGTCTGACCCATTTGAAGCAGTCATTAAGGTCATTGATGAGGGCAATGTGGTCCACACAGTGTAGCTGGACCGTGCACATGCTTCTAGACAATACCATACGGGTTCAGTATGGATATGTTCACCAGCTTAAATATATACCCCTATGTCAGTAGAGGGGTTGCAAACCAGACCAAGGACAGAACTGACATGGTCAGACATGCCGCATCCATGTCAGACTACAAAGCAGATATGAGTGTCATCCCACAAGGCCTGGTCTTGCCCCCCCACCCCTATTCTGTATATACGTCCCATAGGTATAGGCCAACATGGAAGGACTGTGACTGAACATGTATGCAGAGGAGTACAAACAGCCCACCATATCCGACCCCCAGCTGACACAAGCAACCCACAAAAGGGCCACCTACAAACAGACAACTGTAGCCATAGCCATGTCAGCAAGGTAATTGCAGAATTGTGTATAGACAACCACCGTGGATATACAGTAAGTGCCCACAAATTACCACACAGGTGTTAACCCATGAGGTACCTAACATGTAATGTGAGACCTGGGTACAAAAGATGATAGATATCCTGCACTGGACAAACAAGTGGCTGTAGTGTTCAGAAACATATACTATATACCCACCCAAACATGAAGGTTGGCAGATGTAGATAAGGGGAACTCACTGTGGCTCTGCAGTCATCCTCCATCAGCATCACAAGTGACTACAATAGCCCCTGTGGGATATACCGCAGCAGACACCTCCATCAACTGTAAAGTCCACAACAGTACCCCACCAGGAGTAGCAAAGAGCATGAACAGATGCCATGTGTTGCCCGAGTAAACAAACTGCAGCCCCACACACCGCCATACTTCCCAGCTACAGGAAAGCTGTGCCTGATGTATGAAGCCATGTCCAACCTGGAATGAATGAACATGTTGCACCTTGTACAATCTGAATGGCAGTGAGCTATGCACATGAGAGACCTGAACCCCAGCACTGACATACATAGGACAAGCTGTACAGAATGATCCATAACACAGAAGGCACCCCCACTCTTCTGTAAACTCCTGGTACAGGTCAGCCAGAGAGTCACATATCGACACCCCTCAAGAGGAATCCTGATGAGTGGATGGGAGATGGTAGGCTAACCCTGGGTATCACTGTTATGTCAGAGGTAGACGGAGGCACAGTATACTAACCATGACATATGTCATGGCAAACTCCAGTTACAATGTGTGTCGAAGGACAAACACACCCTGTGACTAGCATCAGAAATGGCCTAGGGAACATTGCTAGTGTTTGCCAATGTCCACCCATGTTGTGGAATACACTAGCAATGTTGGACGAGCCTGGTGTAGGTAGTCCATAACTGAACATATTGCAACATGGTCATATGTGCACAACTGGCCCCTACACAGTCTGTTGTGCTCAGTATGTAGATGTCAAGCTGTCATAGGACTAAAGCCCAGGATACTGTCCACCACAGTGAAAGTACTGAACCAGTACACTATACGGTACTACAGTGTTAGGTCATTATGAAAGTATGTTGAGAACTGTCTGCAAAGTATCCCATGCAATCCCTGCAGGCACAGTATAATCCCTGTTGTGGCAGACACGAAGCAGTTGGCCAGTTAGTACACAACATGACACCCAACACACAACCATAAACGTGAGATATTGTTGAAGTGCACACACACCCAAATATGTAGTGGACTTCAGAGTGCAACATATGGAAAGCTCACACTGGGCATACTTGCACACTTTGATAAATGAGGCATATGTCAGACAACATGCCAAGGAAAGGCTGAACTGGGCATGCTCACACACTTAGGCCATATCTCCATTTAGCAGTTGGCCACACATATCTGGTATTTGTACGTGTCAGTCCAGAAACCAACCACAACACAGCAATCAGCCCAGTGCACACAGTAAATGACTGCAGAGACATAAGTGATATAGTGGATCGCCGTCATATGCAAACATCTTCCACAGATACAAAAGTTGGTCATAGGAACAGGGAACGCTATGGCAATAAAGACCTGCAAACAGTAGAACAGCACAACAAGTATTGTGCATCCGACAATTGAACATATGGGTGTAGAGGTCAATACTAGGCTTGTTGCCCTAGGGAATGACAGCTCAGCCAGAGTGAGCTTGGCATTTGCATCCCCAGGACAGTAGGTGTATGTGAACACCTGCATATCCTGGCACTGTTCCCAGGGAAGCTAAGTGTGTGTCCTGGATGTGGGTGTGGTGTTCTGGACTGGTTGTGTTGTGTGTTACAGGTCCTGTGGTCCCAAAGCATGGTATAGAACATAACCTGCCAGTGCAATGTGCATATCTGACCCTGACGTAGGTGGCTGAAAATGCATATATATGCTATCCCCCACCTGACAGGTAGTACTACATCTACATACCTCTGTAGAAATAAAGATGTCAGCACCCTATAAATACTACAGGTGCAGAACAGATGCCTAATAATTCGGATAGTGCGCTCTGCTAATGCATCTCCCTCAAGTGTCATAATATAGTTAGGTAGGGGTTCGAATCCTGCAAATGCTCAGTGTGTGTGTGGATGGGTGAGTGGGTTTGTGTGTGTGAGAGGTAAATGTCCCTTTTGGCAACTGGGAAAACACACTACAGGATGCACATTCCCCTTTCTAAACACTGATGATGTCAGCACCCTATAAGTACAGCAGGAGAAGGGCAACCTCCCAGTAACGTGAATAGCGTGCTCTGATAATGCATCCGTCTCGAGTGTCATAACATAGTTAGGTAGGGGTTTGAATCCTGTGCATGCTCAGTGTGTGTGGAGGGGGTTAGTGTATGGTTAAGACTGTTTGAAAGAAGTATCCCTTTTGCCAACTAGGTGAATACACTACAGGATGCACATTCCGCTTTCTAAACACTGATGATGTCAGCACCCTATAAGTACAGCAGGAGAAGGGAAACCTCCCAGTAATGCAAATAGCGCGCTCGGCTAATGTGTCCGTTTCAAGTGTCATAGCATAGTTAGGTAGGGGTTTGCATCCTGTACATGCTCAGTGTGTGTGGAGGGGGTTAGTGTGTGTTCAAGACTGTTTGAAAGAAGTATCCCTTTTGCCAACTAGGAGAATACACTACAGGATGCACATTCCCCTATCTAAGCACGGATTATGCCAGCACCCTATAAGTACAGCAGGAGAAGGGAAGCCTCCCAGTAATGCGAATAGCGCGCTCCGCTAATGCGTCCGTCTCAAGTGTCATAACATAGTTAAGTAGTGGTTTGAATCCTGCAAATGGCAAGTGTGTGTGTTTGGATGAGGGGGGTTAATATGTGTGCAATTTTGTGTGAGGGAAATGTCCCTTTTGGCAACTGGGAGAACACACTACAGGATGCACATTCCCCTTTCTAAACACAGATGATGTCAGCACCCTATAAGTACAGCAGGAGAAGGGAAGCCTCCCAGTAATGTGAATAGCATGCTCTGCTAATGCATCCATCTCGAGTGTCATAACATAGTTAGGTAGTGGATTGAATCCTGCAAGTGTGTGTGGTTGGATGAGGGGGGTTAGTGTGTGTGCAATTTTGTGTGAGAGAAATGTCCCTTTTGGCAAGTGGGATAACACACTACAGGATGCACATTCCTCTTTCTAAACACTGATGATGTCAGCACCCTATAAGTACAGCAGGAGAAGGGAAGCCTCCCAGTAATGCGAATAGCGCACTCTGCTAATGCATCTCTCCCGAGTGTCATAATATAGTTAGGTAGGAGTTTGAAACCTGTAAATGGCATGTGTGTGTGTTTGGATGTGGGGACTCTGTGTGTGTGCAATTCTGCATGAAAAACATGTGCTTTTTTGAAATCAGGGGATCACACTACATGATGCACATTACCCTTTCCAAACAGTGATGATGACAGCACCTTATACATACAGCTTGAGAAGAGACATCTGCCAGTACTCAGAATAGCGCAACCTGCTACAGCGTCACTCTCAAATGCCATAACATATTTAGGTAAGGGTTTGAAACCTGCAAGTGGCACATGTGTTTGGATGTGGGGAGTTTGTGTGTGTGCATTTCCGTATGTAAAGCATGTTAGTTTTGGCAATCAGGAGATCACACTACCTGATGCACATTACCCTTTCAAAATACTGATGTTGTCAGCACCCTATAAGTACAGCCAGAGAAGAGGAACTATCTAGTCATCTGAATAGTGTGCTATGCTAATGCGTCTCTCTCATGTGTCGTGACTTAGGTAGGGGAATGAATCCTGCAAATGGCAAGTGTGCGTGTGTGTGTGTGTGGGGGTAGTAGGGTGTGTGTAAATGCAAGTGTGAGAGAACAGATCCTTTTGGCAAATACTACAATACACCAGATGCTGCATATTCCCCCAGTAAACACAGGGGATGTCACCACACTATCAGCAGAGCCAAACAGGGCTAGTTGGCTAGTAATGCCAATAGTGCGCTCTGCTACTGTGTCTATTACCATTGTCAGAGTACAGATAGGTATGTTTGGTAACCCACAACTGCCACGTGTGGTTGTGTCACACAGTATGACCTTGTGTGGGTCTTTGTACATAACAATGCATGCCATTGCCTAAACCAGCAATGGCATTGCACACATGATGTATGTGTGTGACACATACACATAAATACCTGTGACCTGCAGTAGTTACCATGTCTGACACATGCCTCGAGTGAATAAATGGTATTTGCAATGTATACCAATATGACTGTGTCTTACTGTGCAGGGTCCGCACGTGGTATGTGTCTATACAGTGTGGGTGTATATGGTAAAATACCTACAGCAGGGGATACACATCTGGTCTGGGCCATATAGTCTACATGTAGTCGATGTACAGGTGCTGCATGTTCCCACCTGTTGTGGTAGTGGTAACATGTCATTCCACTGCAATTCAGTGACCACATGCTGTGAACCCTTCAACTAGTGTGTTGTAGCTACAGTAATGCTCACGCACAATGTTTGGCTGGATGCAGTCCAGCCATATAAACACAGTTCTTGAGACTGTCATATTGCCAGTGTTGTTATGGAGGATAGGTGGTCTTCCTGTGTATGGGAGGGTTGTGTGTGCCAGGCTATGAACCAGATGGCAGTCCGACACACTGTTAGCTGCACATGATTAGGCCCTGATGCTTTGTGCTGTGCCAACAACCTGGAGGTGTGTGTATCTGTGGTACCTTGGGATACCACCCCTGTCCATGTGTGTTACATGTGTAGGGGACGACAGGCATGGTATGGGGCATAACCTGTCAGTGATGGGTAACACCTGTGAGCCATGAATCAGGAATCTGGTACTGCACAGACATTGCAGTTCACCGTGCTGAGGACAGTGTCCGGTGCATGCATCTTCCGGTGTACACTGCTGTTGTTGTGTAGCAGCACTGTTAGTGTCCTAACCTGTGTGATACCCATGGAGGTGGCTATGTAAACCATGTCCTGCAGCATAAGGCAGTATGTGTGTACCAAGAAGCTTTGCCATTATACATCGGGCCATGGGTGTCACGTGCAAGATGACCCTTGCACATCATTGTGGCTTCCCTAGCATGTAAGCACACATTGACAGCCAGCGGATACCCTATGAATGACATTGGAGACTGAGCATAATGTAGACATACAACACCCTTCCCACATATAGTGGTAGCATACCTGGTGAGGGTATGTTGGCAACCAAGATCAGGCTCATACTGGCCTGTGCCACATGCTGAGAGATCCATTCTATGTTCCCTATCATGTAGTCCAGGGAGGTATGTCTCAGGTCAGCCATACTGGCATGGTCAATGAGTGAGTCATATGTGTCCATGCCTCTGACTGACCTGTATGCATGTGTTCTGTGGTGGACCATAGTGCCCCTGAGGCATATCACTGTGACCTTCACCAGATACAGCCTGTTGAGCGAGACCCCAGTGCAGCACCCAAGACAGGTACCTGACACATCTGTAGCAGGTGTGTTGTGTAGCCCTACAGGCTGTGAGTGTGTGGCACAGGGGATGTGTGTGCCATGTGTGGCATGTGCTCTGTTTCGACGGAACATATGCCTGTGTGCCAGCTGCGGAGGTGTGTGATGCTCAGGCAGGATGCTATTCTGAGTCCCCACGTATGCCCCAGTGTGTTCAGCATGCTGTCAGTGCGTGTCAATGTCTGACTTGTATTGTAGTCACTGTAATATATTTTATTTATTTATTTATTTATCCTACATTTGTTGACCGGGATAGTCCGACTGGATGCATGTCCATTTCAGGGAGGCCGGGAGAAAAGCTACAAGGGTAAGCAGATACAGCATTACATAATACCAGCATTACATATTACAAACAGATTATTTACAGAGATTACATAAGTAAGCAAGTTAAACATGTTCCACAGGTTAATGTTAGTCCTGAGCACAAGTCAGGATTAAATTAAATTACACAGTAAACTGGTTAACAGATTTTACACATTCGAGTTAGCCAGGCTTGATACATTGACATAGCCAGAGAACGTATTGCATGTGTGGAGTGTGAGTACAGGATGCTTTTGTAGGTATCTGCATAAGTCCATGTGATGGCCTCTGCACCAATTGTAAGCCAGCATTTGCTAATTGCATGCAGCCAGTTGTGTACTGATTGCAGTTCTCACTGTGATTTCAGGAAAGTGCTATAAAAAGGTATGTGGGATAGGCATTGCCCTTTCAGATTGTAAGGGCGGGGACCATGCTGGTATGCTGTGGACACTGTTCTGTGAGTGTAAAGGTTAGTATCTCTCTCATGATTCAGGCTGTGTTGTAGATTCACATTTCTCCATTCCTCTCTCCTGTTCCCTGTAGTAAGTGTGTATGCACAATGACACCTACATCAATATATATATATATATATATATATATATATATATATATATATATGTACATATACATACATTTATAAATGTACATTAACTGACATTATTACCTACAAGCTAACAACTAGCATGGCTGTTTCTGTTCACACACTACTATTATGGGAATCCAGTAGTTTTGACAGTAATTCTACATGACATGCTTTGGGTACTACACATCCTATATTCCCTTTACATTCATCCCTACTATTACATGTTATATTTATTTTAGCACAATATTCTTGTATAAGAGTCATGGCTTAGTGGTAGGTCATACAGACTAGTGTTTCCAAGGTCCTGGGTTCGGGACTGACAGTGGGATTTTATTTTGCTTTTGAACTGACTACAGGACCTGTCAATCAGAGTGACTAAGGCACTTTTAAACAGTTGTAACCGGGTTAGTGCTGGTTTGCGTGGAGCTCACGCATGCGCACTGGCGTTTAGCTCTGCGCACACACGTGCACACCCGCTTACAACCGCTTGCCAGTGCTTACTCTGGCGCACACCCGCGCTATTTTCTTTGAAAGAAATGAAAATGGGGTGACAGGAAAGTGGTGAAAAAGGGGTCACAAAGAGGGTAAGACAGTAGGGAAACAAGCTTCGGATTTGCAGGAGGGATGTAGGTAAGGCCCATCGCTGCCCATTTCTTCATCAGCAACAGCTGTGCATATGTATGTAATTTGGTGTGACATTTGAAACCTTCCAACCCTGAGAGAGGTGTCAGGACAACAATAATACTTGTTGTACAGCCAATTGTAATTGATAGATTCCATGTCCAGCAGACATGTGTGCAGAATGGGCAGCTATGTATGGGGCGTAATTTTTTTGTGGGTACAGAGTGCCCTTTTTTTTTTTTTTTTTCAGGTGAGAGTGGTATGTCAGGTGAAGGAAGTCGGTACAGCTGGGGAGGTAGGTTGGGTAGGTAAACAGACAAGACAAACAAGACGCATACAGGGGTGGTGTCTGACATGTGTGGGGGGTTACACAATTGACGGGGATGGAGGTTTGGATATCCAGAGCCCATGAGCCCACAGATGGCAACAGTGGAACTGATATCCCCACCCATAGGCAGTTGCCACTGTTCCTTCACTGCCCAGGACGGGGCTGTGCTGGGGGCTGTGTAGGCCGGGCAACAGGCATGCCCGTAAGTTGTGCCACCCGTGCCTCAAGCTGGCATAGGGGCTCGAGAACAGAGTCCCGAATCTCCCTACGCACCACAGTCCGGACGCTATGGAGGGTGAGTGGTGGTTCTCCTCCGGCCACACTTGCAGAGGGGGGGTGAGCCCCATCCCCTGCAGTGCTTCCACCCACAGGTGGCACAGGGCCACTGGAGGAGGGTCCAGACTTGGCACTAGTGCCAGGTGCACTCACCAGCTGAGGTGGGAGAGGTGGGTCCACTGGAACCCGCCTTCCCTGTCATCCTATGTTTTGCATTATGTCATGACAGTTTGGGTTAGTGACATATAATACCATTCACAATTAGTTGTAACAGCATGCATTAGTATTCCCATTAACCAAACACCCAGATATTCACACCATTGAACAGCGTGCATAACACATGCATAATTTGAACAGCAATACACAGTCCAACAACATGCAGGGTTAATTGATGGCAACAGGCCATCAGGTTTGGATGTATGAACAGGGCAGATGCATCAACGGACATGCAAATATATATGACCCAACAGGACAAATGTCCAGGGGTGTTAATTGTGATTGCACATACCATTTTCACATGGAATGGGTTATATGTGGTTATAGGGTGGGGTGAAGAAAATAATATTAACACCTTCAAATACCAATACATATGCTGTACATTTCTAATAGCTACAGATATATACACACTACTGTTCTAACTACAGTTTCCTATATGATAACTATTTCAACTTGGTGATAGGACTGTTACTGCAACATCAATATACATTTTATTGCTCTTCATACACATTCATATCTAGCTTTGTTCTGCTACATCATCCTGCTACATTTGCTTTATATAGCTGTAGACAAGTGTGGATGTTTGGTATATCAGACAATCATCCTATCTGCATATTGCAGACTGAGAGCAACATATCCAGATTTTGGGATACACATTCCAGATGCAGCAACACTTTGAACAGATTTCGCTGTTTGGTTTTGATTCTCACATGCATTTCATTCTGTTTTTGATTGCAGTATACTTTATTCAGGGGTTATTACTACTGTATTACTGGATTCATGACACTTTCTCACACTCTCTCACTTGTTTTCATTTTACTATTCAGGATGGTACTTACTTCTAGGCTTTATTGACATGTTTTACCTGTAGTTATTACAATCCTTTCCAGCAGTCTCACTTCTGTCATGTTTCAGTATTTCAACAGGGATATATTTCACACATGTGATTTCATCATCTCCTGCAGCTATACTTTTCAGCCTGCTGCAGGTTGTGTACTATTTTCTTACAGGTGGGGCATTTTTATTTCAGAATTTATGTCAGACATTTTCATTTTTCTGTTTGGCTTACAGGCTGCAACACACTTTTGTAATCAAGCAATACTTGCAGACACTTTCACACTGTTACTTGCACATTTTATTCCTTAGTGACTACACTGCACTCTTTTGCTGACTGTCATACTTTTATATTTCTTTACAGTTACTGGTAGTGGATTACTGACCTGCCTGGTGGCGCAACCGCACCAGCCTATCGCCATGGGCTCTGCGGTTCGCAGAATGGACACCTGCAGCTGTAATATAAATGAAGTAATATTGGAATACACATTTCCATAATATCAGCTAGTTTAATTTCTTACATACATAATTAAATGTAACTTACTCAGTAGTGGGGCATTGGGCGTTGGGCGTTTGCCGGGCCTCCTGGATCCAAAGGTTCAGTTGGTCCTGCTTGCATCTCTTCAGGTCTGCATGGTGGTGACGGACCTGCTCACCAGTCTTTGGAATCCCTGTGGCACTGGTGAGATCATGAGCCAACCGGTCCCACGCCTCAGCCCTGTATGCTCCCCAGAGGACCTGGCCCTGCATGAGTTGGGCCTCATGATTGTGGACTAGGAGCCAGACCATGTACCTGGACTCCTCAACACCCCATCTCTGTGCTCGAAAGCAACTACCCTCTCCTACTCCTGTCATTCTGCCTGCAGTTCAGTTCTACAATCGTTTATGCTGTGTATTCCCGCCTATGGGGCTTATATATTCCGTTTTTCCCGCACATATCTGTGATTGGCCATTTTGGAATTGTATCAACTTCAGTAAACCTGCATTGTCATGCTCCAGTTTGTATTCATTCCTATATATTAGCTATTATTGCATTTATAGGTACTGCTGTCATGGCTTAGTGGTTTGGTACCTTAACTATGGTGTATAGTATCCTGGGTTCGAACCTGGCCACTACTTTTTATTTTTTATGACTGTCTAGACATGCTGAGGGGTGTGTCTGTGTAAAGGCAGTTTTGATACGGCTTGCTCAACGTTGCCCGTCGGTTAGCTTGTTTGCACGGTGCGCAGCTCCGCGCAAATGGGGTATGCTGGTTTAAGCCTCATTTGGCTATCAGCATGCATATTACACTCAGCTCAGTTAGGGACACATAGCTTTAGCATGTTAAACCACTGCTCAGCTACGGGCACTCATTTTGCACCAGTTAAACCACTGCTCACCTACGGGCAGATGCACTCACCCTGTTAAACTGTAGCTCAGCTATGGGCACATCTGGCATTTTTTATAGTTTTGTTACCTCACATTTCTTCAATATAAATGGGCTATTTCATTACATTTTACATAAAATGTGATTTTATGTGTACATATTTGTCAGGGACTTGTTTCGTGCTTATTTTGCTAAAAAAAAAATTGGTGTTGTGGGGGCTCGAACCATGAATGACTGCTTTTCAGCCAACATCTCTACTGCTACGCTATTGCTTCTTGGCTTACTTTGCATATTTAGTTCTTATATGCTTTCCCACTGACTGCTAACTGTGGCTGCGCTACGGACACGCCCGCGCAAACGAGCGCTCTCATGGTTAAACATCTTTGCAATTTAAAAAAAAATTATGAGATGTTCATTTGTACATTTTATATTCGTAGTCTGTGGGGGCATGTGTTGTGTTGTGTTTATTCACATTTCCATGGACTCTGTCATGGGTGTTTACTTTGGGCACTTTTCCTCTTCTGGGGGCGTGTCCGCTTACAGGGCTCGGCCTACGGACATGCCCCCTACTGTCTTACACGGATCGTGTTAGCCTTAGGTGTGATTCAACATGCTCTCATGAATATGCAGAGCATGCTGACATCACTCCGTTTAACTGCAGCCTCCGTGTATAACTCTTACATGGAGGCTTCGTGAATCCTGCCCTAAGTCTTTAATATAATGGTTAGAATATGTGAAATTTTGGAAGGAAGAAATTATGTTATTTAAATAGGGAATTTGAGAAGAGGGTGCAATACCATTTATGCAAACATCTTTTAATAACCAGATAAAACTATTAGATACTAGTTTTATGACTGGTTGAGATGTAATTATAACTTACTAATAATATTTCTTGAGGTATTTGTTTCCATTTTGAATCACAAGATGAATTTATCCACAACTTTTACAATTGTTGAAGAAGCATACAACTGAATATCAGTGAATCCTATTCCACCATTATCACAAACATTGCTGTGCCAGTCAAAGGAAACTCTTGTTTTATTAGGACCCCCCACTCAAAAAATTAAGTTGAATATTATTTATCTTCTTTATCATTTTTTGGTAGACATAGTATTAATGACTGCAAGACAAACAATATTTTAGGGAGAATTACTGTCTTAATAAGCCTTAATCATTCTTTCATGGTAACGAAAAATTTGTTATAATTTGTGACTAAACATAACATTTTATCAACAACCTGTTGAAAGTTCTTTTTTGTATTATTTCTTACTATTATATATACTGTTTTTTTTCAAAGTATTTCATTTGATTGCTATTCCATTTGAAATTGGAATATTTGTGCATGATTTTTTTTACATTTTTTATTAATAATGTACTTGCTTTATTATGATTAATGTTAAGTTTGAGATTTCTTCAAACTGACTCATAGAACTTATTATATGTTTTAATGAATTTTCTATACTTCCTATTGTTAGTAAAATATCATCAGCAAAGGGTTGAATCTTTATTTCAAAATCTTCTTTTATTTTGATACCATTAATGTTCTTCTTGGATCTAATAGTATTAGCAAAGGGTTCTATAGCTAATGCAAAAAGTAAAGGTGATAATGGACACCCTTATTTTGTGCCTTTTTATAATTTAAAGGAATTAGAAAGAAAAGAACCTATTTTAACATAAGCACAAGAATTATTGTATAACTTAGAAATTAATGCAATTAGCTCATGTGAGAAATTATACTCTTTAAGTGCTTTAAACAGGTATGACCAATAACTGAATCAAAAGCCTTATTTAAATCAAGAATAATTATAGAAAGTTATTTTTTATTCTTATTTGCATAGTCTATTAATGTACGTATTTTTATTATATTGCCCTGTACTTGTCTGTTTAAAATAAACACATTTTGATCATTGTTAATTAGTTTAGGTATAAGCAGATTAATTCTGTCATGTAAGATGGATATGAGCATCTTATATTCCATATTTAAAAGTGAAATGGATCTGTATGATGAATAATTTTTAGGATCCTTATCTTGTTTTAAAACAGGTAATATAAGGGAATATTTTCATGATGGGGGGGCTTCACAAGTTGTTTTTATTTCTCTATAGACATTATCAATACTTCAACTGCATCATCTGGTAGTATTTTATATAGTTCTGGTATAAGACCATCTAAGCCCGGTGTCTTATTATTTTTTTAACTTTTTATTTGATCTTTCATTTCTGTTAAAGTTAATGGTCTACCAACCTTTTTATTTGTTCACTTGTTAATTTATTTATATTTTACCTTAGAAAAGTTTCAAGTAGATCATCATTATATTGGTTATTTGTATTATTATTTATATTATATATTATTTATATTTTCATAAAATATTTTAAAGCTCTCAAAAATACCTTTAATATCTGTTCTACTGCTTTTTATTATTTATATTTGCTATAATTTCTTTGGCATGACTTAGCTTATTCATTTTCTTTGGTCTAAGAGCAAGTTTATGCAAGCTTAAAGGGTTTACTAAATCTACCTGAAGTTTTCCAGGTTTATGGAAACTTTATGATTTAGAATTTCAACATATTTTGTATTTAAGTTTTTAAGTTCAGACTGACTGATACTGTAATCGGTTTAAGATTTAACTTTAGTGTGTCTATTTTGGCCTGTACAGTATTCAGTGCTTTGTCCTATTCTCTTAGTTTGCTAATATATCACCTTGTAATTCTTCCATTTAATTAAGCCTTTAGTGAATGCCACTGGACAATGTTAGTTACTTCACCATTCTTGTTTATTTCTAGAAAATCTTTAATCTATTTAACATACCAATCATTGAATCATTTTATTTTAATAACATACATTGGTAATCTCCTGTGATGTATTAGATTGTCAGTTTTTAAAATAATATTAAAGATTGTAGCATTATGGTCTGATAATGGACATGAAACTGTTGAAACTTCTCTGATATATGATAACATATTAGTCTGAGACAAAATGTTCATCAATACTTGTTTGTGTTCCATATCTATATGAATAATGGGTAAATTGAAGTGAGTTTGTTTTCCTTAGCTCATATGCTGTATATCCTTTCAATTCATTATATTTAGAAAATTTCTCAAGTGTTTGGCTGAAGGTGCGATTTTCGGCTTTTTATCTGCAGTGGAATCTTTGTCTGATAAAATGGAATTAAAATCACTAGCTGTTATTACTTCATCTTTCGTGTAATAGGCTATGGTGTCTAAGTAATTTTTTGCATCTTTAGCTCTAACCCCTGCAATCCAATAAGACTTCACCAATGTATATAGCTTTCTGTTCCACTCTATTATAACACTGCTTAACATACCATTTTTATCAACATAGGGATATTTTACTTTAGGCATTACTTGTGAGTTCTTCCATAAAATGAGTATGTCTCTTCTTTTAGCTCAAAATCCAGAACCTGCTAAAACCAAATAATTATTTAATGAAAGTTTATTTACATCTTTATTAAGTAAACAAGTTTCCTGTAACAATACTAGTTGAGCTTTATGTAATTGCAAGTATTTGAACAGACTCCACCTCTTTACTGGGTTATTAAATCCATTAATATTAATAGATATGCATTTAAAATCAGACATTTATATAAGAGAGAAAAAAACAGGTATAATAAAATTGCATTTATGTACAGAATTTATTATAAACTTTATGTATAACAATAAGGAATCTTCAGCTATGGACAAAACTTTTGAAACAAATTAAAAATCACCTAAAGATATAACCCTAAAACATTCTACCATGGAATAATGTATTCATAGTTTGTTGAAAACGACAAACTAGCTCTCAAACTCTCCATCAGACTAACAATGTTTACTCATGCTTCTGATTCTTATTAATGTGTCTCATATTTTAGTACGCATCATCTTAAAAAAGCCCATCAGTGAGTTATTATGAATAAGAAAAGTTAAACAGGTGTTCAGAACCTTTATTATAAGTTGACCAAACTGAATAACTCTACAATCATCTTTCCTTGTATCTCACATTACCTCCCTGTTCTACCATAGGGAGGAAGTCAGTTGTTATTGTCATATTTATTAATTTATAGGTCAGATGATTTTATATATATTTTTGTTTTATTTGCTATGTGTAAAGTTGTTTATAGGATCATAAGTTCATACATTTGTACCAGGCTAACTGTCCTTGTGGACCATTCCAAGTGCAGCTAATTACCTCATGTGCAAATCAAATCCTGCACATTGTTCCTATAAGGTGAACACCTTAACAACTATGACAACATCCCACCCTTGCAGACATATGTAGATTCTTTAACTATATACATATTTACTTATTCTGATCACTTTCTATTTCTGTTTATATGCTGTCTTTTACAATTACTATATTCCTAGGTTTTATATTTTAGTTATAATAGAACATTTACATTTACCGTTATATATTTGATACTCTTTAATCTAGTGCTACTGTTACAATCAATCCTATTTTTCCTTAAATGCTAGTATCTGAACAAACATTTGAAAAATCTTCCCTTTTAAGGTTTAAACTTTGCATAATAAAATGTTCTGAGATAAAAAGTTTTGTTATCATTAGAAAGAGTCAGTAATAGAGAAACACAATCTTAATTTGTTTATCAAAAGTGTCATTCTATAGACAAGTATATAAAGTGCCCTTTTGGTATACTGCAAGCATTCAGAACTATTTAATAACTGATAGTAGTTTAGAATGCAATTCACTGTCTTTTACTTATTATTATTATTCACTGACATCTTAATATATGATTCAAAATATTATGATTATAGCAATAACCCACGCCTGGGTGTGGGTAATGTGGGATTTAACCACGGTTGGCGTGGTTTGGTCCCGAGGGCGAAGCCCGAGGGACCAAACAAAGACAACCGTGGTTAAATCCCGCATTACCCACACCCAGAAGTTGGTTATTGCTATTATACAATGACATTATTTAAGAAAAGAAATAATTACTTTTCTTAAATAATGGCATTGTATAATGCCTCTTTGCTGCCCTTCTGCAGCTGTCTGGTATTCCGCGGCAGTTCTGATGTACTGCGCATGCCTACGCAGTACATCAGAGCTGTGGGCAAAAGCAACGGAGAATGCAAGATCTCCATTGCTTTTTACTGTTTCGCTATGTTAAATGGGTTTAACATAGCGAGACAGCTTTAAAATAAGCAACGGAGATCTCCGTTACTTATTTTAAAGCTGTCTCGCTATGTTAAACACATTTAATATAGCGAGACAGGTTTAAAAAAAAAAGCAACGGAGATCGCAAGATCTCCTTGCTTTTTACACACTGTGTCGCTATGTTAAAGGAGTTTAACATAGCGAGACAGCTTTAAAAAAAGCAACGGAGATCTGCATTGCTTTTTTTAAACCTGTGTCGCTATGTTAAACTCTTTTAACATAGCGAGACAGTGTTATTAACGGAAAAAGTCCGGGCGACCGGACCTTTTTCCGTTAGTATATTGAGGGATTTACAACGGGCACGCTGGTTGGGCTGGCCAATCAGCGTGCACGTTTTAGAGGAAGAATTGTATAATATTTATTTTTAGACAGGAAGAAGTAACCTGGACAGTTCTTAGAAGGTTAGAACTCACACAGCATCACAAAAGTGCTCATGACTCTAAATTAGCTGCTTCAAGCTGGTCCTCATAACAAGGGCTTGCAAATGAGCAGTTTATCAGTTACAACTCACATAAAAACACTCACAAGTGAATCCAAGCCATCTCTACTTTATACATCAATCCCTCAAACACTTTCAAACCACAAAAAAAGAAAAAAAAAAATATATATATATATATATATATATATATATATATATATATATATATATATATATATATATATATATATATATATATATATATATATAACATTTCAAAGAATGTTAACCACTAAAAAACTATTTTATTTAAAGAGGAACCCAGAAATAACATTTAATGATTCAGTAAGCACTATTTACATGAGAGCTTTAATGTAAAGCAGACTGTCTTTTTTTTTTTTTTTTGAAGGAGACATAGCATACAATCTTGTATTAAAAGAATGACAGTTATGTGTGATCCAGGTTTAACTTGTAAAAATGTGATGGTTACTGTAATTATTTGATATCATTCCAATAATAACTTTTATGTATGTAAAAAGCTATTTTTTTATACTTTGCTTATAACATAGCATGTCTTTTCTGGGTGCTATTGCATGTCTAGTATACTTCCAGTAGCACACTACTGGACCATTTTAAGAACCTAGAATGTAACTTAACATGCCTCTTTAGCGCCATTTGTTGCAGCTTGTATTATATTTAATAGTACATTATTCAACTATGCCAAGATATCAGAAAGTGTGCTAACTAACATAGGTTTCATCATAATAATGATTAACTTTTAATAAGATGAATAGTTTATCCTTTTTTTACTCCAAGTGAAAATAAGTGGCTTTAACTTCATATATATCTAAAAGAATTAAACTCTTAACATTTTAAAAAGGGAACTAGCAACTATTTGAATAGTGAAAGAAAGAACGTAATTATTTACCTTGTAAAAAGTAATGTGCAGCAAACTGTTCATAAATATTCAAGCACTTATTTAAATTAATAAGCATTCATAACAATGAAAATGAATTGATTTTCATTTGTCTTTCAGTTTTTTACTGTTTTTGTCATTTATTAACCATCTCTTGTTGCATTTCTCTTCAAAGAATTTGATACAGTCCAGTCTATTTCTTCTCTTTTATGTTTTCTAGATTTTATTTTTCTGTATAAAGTCCATTGCATTTTCCAAAGTATTAAAATTATTTTTTCCTTCAGGCAGGTGACTCCTTATTTTTGCTGTAAACACAATTTGTTCTTTAATATTGTTTTTCTTTAAGCATTTAACAAGTGGCACACATGCTTTTCTCTTTGACATCACTAATACAGAATAGTTATTGTCAGATCTTATAGTATTTCCTTCCATTTTAACTGAATAAATTGGCCATGCAGCTTTGAAGACTAAATCCTTACATTGACTTGAAAACAATCTTATGATTATTGAGCTTGGTAAAGGTTTATTTATTTTTTGTTAAAAGATGAGTTAAAAAAGTGATCCATATACCCTTTCAATGGCATAGGAAAAGACTTCAGGCAAGTTCAAAGTTTTAGACAGCCAGGTATGAAAGAATTGAATCATATTGTCTCCCTCTTTTTTTCAGAATCCTATAAATCCTGATGTTATTCCTTCTATCTCTGATCTCTAAGTCTTATATTTTTATCCTGGAATAAGATGTTTTGTTTCAGAAGAAATTCAGTGTTATTCTCATTTTCAAGTAATCATCCATCAAAATCAGACATTCCTCTTCTATACTCCAGATTTGTTATAATTGTTGTTTAAGAGATTCACTCAGCAATTCATCTTGTTTTTTACAGTCCTCTTTAGAATTGCCCATTTTGCTTTGGCAGAGGTAGCTGGGTCATATTGCAGAGCATCTCTGGATGTATCTAGATATAGGAAAGTTACTTAGTATAACCTGTGTGTCTTTTTACATAGTACTGTCCTGTACACTGGGCTTAGAGTGTCTCATTCTGAGACAACTAGTTCTTTCTAGTTTTGTTGACAGGAAAACACAATTAAAATAGTTTAAACTTGTTATTTTTTGCAGTAAACCTTTCAGTAGATGTCCAACTATAAATCCATCAAGTTTTGAAATGTTCTATTTGAGTTTTTTCAGCAAAGAATCTGTCAGAGATGTTAAAATGAAGCAGAGCTAAAAACAGTGCTGTTAACTGCTCACTATCTTGGCCATGCCCCTGGCATTCTAAATTTCTGATGAGTTCTGCTATACTTGTTAAGTGTAACCAGGGGTATTGGAGATTAAATATTTACAAGAAGGGGCCTGGGAGATGAACCATTTACAGCTTCATGTGTCCATTAGAGAAATAGGTGCCAAACCAGGGATGGATTTCCTGTTCCCTTTCTAATTGTCCAAGTTATACTTGAATTGGGTTAGGGAGAAAATCTGCTTCACATGGATGGGGAGCCTGTTCAGAGATGGGGTATTCTCTGGCTGCATATCTGTCTCTAAGAAGGTCGTTTTTATATCTCAGGTAAGTTTTAAGCCTTTGGAATGGCTAATTCTGGTGCAATTAGTTTTGTGGATATGCAGGAGGTCCATCAGGGTAGGGTCTGACAATCACTTCTCTAGAATGGGTAATTCTAGTGTTGTTTGTTTTGAAGATATGCAGGAAGTCCATTAGGGTAGCATCTGACAATGATTTGTATGTCAAGCATAGATCTCCCCTCAGTGGCCTGTTGGAGACAGAATACAGGGATATTGCTTTGAGGTTGTCTGCACAGGATGTTGCTTACACCCTATATTCTTTTAATGAAGAACCTCTGTGGGCTTTCCAATTGTTGTATGCACCTGGTTAGGTAGATAGCAAAGAGGCATTTTATTGAATTATAGGGCTGATGACCTAGATACCATACCTTTGTTTATATTTGCATTACTGTAAATACATGATGGCCAAAAGTTGGATTATTGTCTTCATGTTTCTCCAAGTCTCTTATTACTAGGTTGAATTGTAGGGGTGTATTGCCAAGGTGCTTGGTGTGACATCTGGAAAGAGGAAGGAGGACAAGGAGACCTGGTGGTGGAATGAGGAAGTACAGGAGAGTATACAGAGGAAGAGGTTGGTGAGAAGAAGAGGGATTGTCAGACAGATGAAGAAAGTAGGCGAGAGCATAAGGAGATGAGGTGTATGGCAAAGAGAGAGGTGGCAAAGGCTAAGGATAAGGCATATTAAGAGTTGTATGAAAGGTTGGACACTAAGGAGGGAGAAAAGGACCTGTACCGATTGGCTAGACAGAGGGACTGAGCTAGGAAAGATGTGCAGCAGGTAAGGGTGATAAAGGATAATGAGGGAAACATACTCACAAGCATGGAGAGTGTGTTGAGCAGATGGAAAGAGTATTTTGAGGGGCTGATGAATGAAGAGAATGAGAGGGAGAGAAGGTTGGATGATGTGCGGATAGTGAATCATGAAGTGCAGTGGATTAGCAAGGAGGAAGTAAGGATAGCTATGAAGAGGATGAAGAATGGAAAGGCTGTTGGTCCAGATGACATACCTGTGGAAGCATGGAGGTGTTTAGGTGAAATGGCAGTGGAGTTTTTAACTAGACTGTTTAATGAAATCTTGGAAAGTGAGAGGATGTCTGAGGAATGGAGAAAAAGTGTTTTGGTACTGATTTTTAAGAATAAGGGTGATGTGCAGAACTGTAGTAACTACAGAGGGATTAAATTGATCAGTCATAGCATGAAGTTATGGGAAAGAGTAGTGGAAGCTAGGTTAAGAAGGGAGGGGATGATTAGTGATCATCAGTATGGTTTTATACCAGGAAAAAGCACTACAGATGCGATGTTTGCTCTGAGACTGTTGATGGAGAAGTACAGAGAAGGTCAGAAGGAGTTGCACTGTGTCATTGTGGACTTAGAGAAAGCATATGACAGGGTGCCTAGAGAGGAGTTGTGATATTGTATGAGGAAGTCGGGAGTGTCAGAGAAGTATATAAGAATTGTACAGGATATGTACGAGTGTAGTGTGATAGTGGTGCGATCTGCGGTGGGAGTGATCGATGCCTTTAAGCTGGAGGTGGGATTACATCAAGGATCAGCTCTGAATCCTTTCTTATTTGCAATGGTGATGGACAGGTTGACAGATGAGATCAGACAGGAGTCCCCGTGGACTATGATGTTTGCAGATGACATTGTGATCTGTAGTGAAAGTAGGGAACAGGTGGAGAAGACCCTGGATAGGTGGAGATATGCTCTAGAGAGAAGAGGAATGAAGGTCAACAGGACTAAGACAGAATATATGTGTGTGAATGAGAAGGGGATAGAGGAATGGTGAGGATGCAGGGAGTAGAGGTGGCAAAGGTGGATGAGTTTAAATACTTGGGATCAATAGTTCAGAGTAATGGTGAGTGTGGAAGACAGGTGAAGAAGAGAGTACAGGCAGGATAGAGTGGGTGGAGAAGAGTGTCAGGAGTGATTTGTGACAGACGAGTACCAGTAACATGAAAGGGAAGGTCTACAAGAAGGTAGTGAGACCAGCTATGTTATATGGGTTGGAGACAGTGGCATTGACAAAAAGGAAGGAGTCAGAGCTGGACCTGGCAGAGTTAAAGATGTTAAGATTTGCAATGGGTGTGATGAGGGTGGACAGGATTAGGAATAAGTATATTAGAGGGTCAGCCCAGGTTGGAAAGTTTGGAGACAATGTCAGAGAGGCAAAATTATGTTGGTTTGGACATGTGCTGAGGAGGGATGCACAGTATATTGGGAAAAAGATACTAAGAATGAAGCTGCCAGGTAACAGGAAAAAAGGAAGGCCTAAGATAAGGTTTATAGATGTGCTGAGAGAGGACATACAGGTGGTTGGTGTGACAGAGCAAGATACAGAGGACAGGAAGATGTGGAAACAGATGATCTGCTGTGGTGACCCCTAACGGGAGCAGCCGAAAGAAGAAGATTGCCAATATGATAGTTACCAGGTGTGGATGAATTCCTGAAGGCCAGTATTATGCACTTCTTGGCATTTAGTTTTTAGTCCATAGCTCTGACATCAGTTATTTGCCTGTGTCAGCTCTTCCTATCGAACATTAATGTTGCTGGGGGATTATATGACTGTTCCTAATTTGCAATTGTCTACAGATTTGGTCAGCTAGAGGCCCTTGACATTGGCCTTGACTTCAGAATGTAGATGCCAAAGGTGTGGTTCCAGGATCAATCGGAGACTCCACTGGTGACTTGCCTCTTTGTGAGGTAGACTCCCCAGTTCTAACTTCCTGGATCCTGTCTGTGAGCCAGATGGTTATCTAACTTCCATGGTCCTGTCTGTGAGCCAACTACTGGATGATATAAGGGTGTATAACTAAACTCTTGAGTTTATCAAAAATGTCGGAATAGTATATTGTGTCAAATGCCTTGGCCAGATCAAGGTATGTAGTGCAAACCCTTTTGATCTCATCCATTGCTTTGGTAACATTTTCAAAGAAGTCCACCTGGTTGAGTAGGCATGACCTGCCTTTGACAAATTCAAATTGGGTTAGGTCCATTGTCTGAATACTTCCTTTGTCATTATTCATCATTTCCAAGTTAATTCATTCCATAACTTTGCATATGAGACTAGTAAATCTTATGGGTCTGTGGTTTTCAGAGTCTGATTTTACTGAAGCACAATACATAAAATTAGGTAAACATTATCTGTTCATTACAGATTCATCACTCTCCTTTGTTACTGCTGCTGACAATGTCATTGGCCAGCTTGCCTATGTATGATGTTCACAGTAGCTAGCCATTTAAATGAGTAAGTGAAGACTAGCAAGTTTTCATGCATACTGTTTGTATGATCTTAACTCCTTTTTTTCAATTTTGTGATGACTGTGTGTGTTATTCACTTTTTCTTAATCAGTGTTCTGTGTGCCATGATGAGGCAGGTTCCTACTATGTCCCCTCATCCATGTCTGCTGGCCCTATCTGTGATGTTGCGGATTGTGGTCCCTTTCCCAGGCCATCTTGCTGCAACTGTTTTCTGAGTATGATGTTATGTAAGATGGCACACACAGTCAGTATTTTGGCAAAGGTAGCTGGGTCATATTGCAGGGCATCACCGGATGTATCTAGATATAGAAAACGTTTCTTCAGCAGACCAAATGTATAAGCTGTAATATTTCTAGTCTGTGGGTTTGCATTGCTGTAATCTTGTTCAGTGGTATTATGGTGTTTTCCATGGGAGTCATGAGCCAGGATTCTAGTGTACATCCTTCACCCCCCCAGATGTCCTTGTGGAAAGTCACCCCTTGAAAACCTTAGGTACAGGTCACAGGTATGCCATATGTGGTAGTTATGGAAACTGCCAGGATGACCTGTGCAAACACTGCTAATTATACCTTGTGCATTTCAGATGACCTAACAGTTGATGGAGTGATAACATTTTCTGTTTATGTACCTCCTTCCCAGTTCACTAGCTGGAACTTTTATTTCAATGTGGGTGTAGACTATGGCCCCCATTGCCTCATGAAAATGTGCTTTGCATAGATATTTTACATGGTGGTAGATCTCTCCTCTGGCATATGTGGAAACCAGATATGCTCCCCCACATGTTTCAGCATTGTATTGAGGAACTGGTGGAGTATTCTTGAGGCAGAGGCCTGTGAAACCCCCACTATGTCCCCTATTGGTCACTGAAAAGTCTCTAGCTAGTATGCATAATGCTACACCAATCTTAGTTACTGCAAAGATGGGTTCTCCACGATTCCCATTGGGCCTCAAGTGTGGATGTCAGATGTCCACTATTTGTTCTGTATTTTCTCTGTCCACCATTTAGCAATCAGTTATTTCCATTTTGTGCAGTCCTTCATAGATCAAACATGGTCTGAACAGCCTTTGTTTTCTAGGCCAAGGTCTGGCAGCAGCAGCAGCACCTTGCATGAGAGCTCATTGCACATACAGATTTATAATGGCTGCAATGTCTCCTAAGATTTTTCAAAGTTTCCCTGTGAATGTAGTACAGCATGTGTTGGAGTTCAAAGCTAAAGCAAGTGTGGCATGTTTGCATGTATCTCATACATTTCTGAATCACTTTCCATGCTTTCTTTTAACTTGATTACATGTACCCCAGCTAATTATATGCTCATTAACTGATTCAGCAATGAACCCTTGTTTTGTAACCAGCCACAATGTGTACAGTTGTTTCCTGAATAACAAACAGCTTGGCTATCGGTTACTGTTGTCATGCAGATGAGCTTAGAGTGACATACAGGCAGTCATGAATCCCAAACATTACTTATTTAGGTTGCTCACAAGATTTTAATAATGGATGATGTAATGTAGTTTTGTCTCATATTAGATTCCAGATTAATTGGGAGTGTGTCAGAGAGGAGAACAGATTAGAAGTAAGGTAAGAATAAGACTGAGTCTGCATGACGTGCTTAGTAAGCTACCAGGGAAAAATAAGAAAAAAATAGCTAGAAGTTAATCACTGAAAGAGGTTACATAGTTCCTGTAGAGTTGCTCGAAGGCCAGAGAAAGAAATTGTGAAACAAGCTCAGAAGTAGTTGAAAACTCAGAGCAGCTTATATACCTAAGACAGGAAAGGCAGTCTTTATGTGGAAAGCAAGTCAGAATAGTTGTTAATGAAAAATAAGGGAAATAGCTTAACTGCCAACTAGGCTTAGCGCAGGGTAGTGTTAGTTCATAGCTGTCAACTTTCCAGATTTTTGCAAAATGTCCAGGTTTTTGCCTCTCATATTTAGACTGTTTCTCATAACATTTGTGATTTTCTAACAAATCTTTGAGGACTGATGTCACTAAATAATGACTTAAGTTTGAGTTTCTGACTTCATATCATTCAGAAAATGCATGCTAACACAATTCTTGCTATTTTAGCAAATTTCTAAGTTTATAAGATCAGTATTTAAAATATGTCCCTACTTTTGGTCCCTTGTCTCTCCACTATTTTAGGCTTTATCCAGATTTCCGGATCTAAGAGGTTGAGAGGTATGTGTTAGCTGCAGAGATAGGATATTATACCTGACACATAAGATTAGGTAAGAAAATGAGTTCCTCAGAGTGAGTTTGTTTGATGATAGGCTGAGTTTATGAGATATTATCTCAGCTGTCACCTGATGCTTGAGTGGAGAGGAGAAGGTAGATTATCTTCCACCAAAACTGAGAAAAGTAGATGAGACTGTTAGATGAAATCTTGGCTTAACTAAAAGTACTGATAGGCAGGAATATTAGTTTGAAATAAAAGGTAAAGAACAGCTTATCTACTGTCTAGGGTCGCAAAAGCTGAAAAAATTGTTAGAAGATATTTCAGTTTTGTTGTCACCTAATGCAGACAGAGGAGGCAAAGTTAGAAAAATAGCCTATCTGATAACTACCTGTGCAAAGTTGGGAAAAGCTGATTAAAGTTAGGACATCTGTTAGACAATAACTCACCTTAGCTCCTACCTTAAGTTGAGAGCAATGTATCACCTGAAAAAAAAAAACAAAAAACATGACCCAAGAATATTGGAGAGTGTGGAAGGAGTAAATGTAGGAGCAGATGCAACAGTGAAAAACTGTCTTGCAGTATTTTTTTTTTCAGGATTGTAAAGGAAGAAGAGAGCTTGTTGAAATGAGTGGAATGTGGAAATTAATAGTGATTAGAGAATGGGCAAGCTGTACATCAGTACCATGATTGGAAAACTAACGTTCTCCAGCAGCATATTAATTTACAAGTAATGCCTGTTGAAAAAGTATTCCGCCACTTCATGACAGCATATCAAGCTACTGTGGAGCTCGCACTGAAAAGAAATAACGTCTGCCATTACTTTACACTTGCTAAGTAGCCCTTTTCTGTTTAGCATGTGTAAAAAACCCCCAGAAAATAGTGCATGTATGTATGTGTGTAAGTGTGTTTACATTTCTGCCTTCATGTGTGAGTGAATATGAAAGCAGAGGATACTGTGTGTGTGTGTGTGTGTGTGTGAGAGAGAGAGAGAGAGAGCAGTCTTCCGTGAGTGAATGCATGCATGAAAGCAGAGAAGACTGTGTGTGTGTGTGTGTGTGTGTGTGTGTGTGTGTGTGTGTGTGTGTGTGTGTGTGTGTGTGTGTGTGTGTGTGTGTGTGTGTGTGCACGTGTGTGTGTGTGCATGTGTGTGTGTGTGTGTGTGTGTGTGTGTGTGTGTGTGTGTGTGTGTGAGAGAGTGAGAGAACAAGAGACAGTGAGAGCCATCCTGTGTGAATGAAACTGTAACAATCCCAACTTCAAATGTAATAAATACAATAGAGTTATGCTAAAAGAAATAGGAAAATATTGTGGTGTACTTAAATCACTATTTTACTTCCCCATTTTACTTACATTACTCTCGCAGGCTATAAGAAGTGTTTGGGCTGGTTTCTCCAGTCAGCTGTCTTACCCCCACCCATCTCTAACCTATGCAAGTGAGGTTACTTATCCCCCCTCTGAACCCATCATCTTTAATCACCTCTGTGCTACTGGACCCAGTAGGCTGCTCGTAGCATGGTATGTATTGGGTATACCTGATTTAATGTGACAAAACTGTGTTACTGTTTACAGAAGTTAATCTTGTTGCTGTAATACTTTAGATGGCTAAAACGATTGCATAACTGAGCTAGCCTGTTGTTGTTTTTGTTAACGAACAGCGCTTTTAAACTAATAGTCCTAAATTCTCCGACAAAATTATTGTAACATTATATGTATTACAGTGCCTGCTTTCAGTTATAAAAATACAGATAACTGCTTACAGATTTTAATCTTCTTGCTATAACACTCTGGATTGCTAATATGATCGCATAACTGATCTAGCCTGTTCTTGTTTTTTGCAAAATGGACAGCGTATATTGACTAGTAATGCTAAATTGGTTGAATTCTTAAAAGCATTTGAGCTTATGTGTTCAACATTACTGCATGAATTGCTGAAGTATTGGAGGTATATATTAAGAAGTACAAGACTAGAATATTACTTGTAACCTCTGATATCCTAAAAGTTGTAAAATGCTGTAACTTGGTTGTCGCTAATATTTATTCCTCTAGTTAACTGCTGAAGTCCATTGAATAACTGTAAAACTACATTTAGTTTAAAGTTATACATTGCTGTCTGAAGAAATATTAGTTTAAGTCTAGTTTAGAAAGCCAATATACTAATTATAATATCCTTTACCAACCCCTGAATATTGCTCCCTCCCTGAAAGGCCAGCAATGCCAGAAGGACACCACCCTGATGAGGTTCTAAATGGAAAGCATACTGCTCTGTCCTTCTACTCTTAAAAAGAAATTCTGCCATGGTTAATATTATTTCTGCCTAAAATCTAGTTATATTAAACAGCTCCTGGGTCTGTAGCACTGTTAGGTGTCCCCAGAAATCTCTTAGAAATTAACCCTACTCTACTAAAAATTGGTAATAGCCTAGTGTATAGTGGCTCTCAACAAAAGACAAAAATGGTGGCTAAACATAAGAAAATGTAATAATTCCAACTTCAGATGTAATAAATACAATAGATTTATGCTAAAAGAAGTAGGAAAATATATTGGCATACTTAAATCACTATTTTATTTACTTATTTTACTTACTTCACACTCGCAGGCTGTAGGAAGTATTTGGACTGGTTTAGCCCCGCTAGGGCTCATCTCACACCCCGCACTGTCCCCTATTCCCACCCACCCCCAGTACCAGTAGTGCTAAATTTACAATGAGAAAACCACACCCCTTCCTATCAGAACCAATCAATATCACCTACCTTATTAATAACACTGTCCCATACTTCCCATTACCTTTTCTTTATCCTCCTAAGATATCCTACTGATAATACAATCAAGATATATAGTCAGTGCCATTTACAAAACAACCATGCAATACATCTATCTATCAGAGGATGTTGGAAACACCTATAGCTATTTCTTCGATGCACCTTGATCTTATTAAATTGTTCGACAATTTTGAGGCTGACTACATGAAATTAGTCATAAAAGACAACAGTAAAAATACAGAAAATCTAACTAAAAAAGCCAATGTGTTGGACAATGAAATTAAAAGAAATCTTGCATTTAGTAAAAATAATTTTGATTATGAGACAGTATTTAAGTCCATTGATGAGAAAATAAAGGCCATGAAAGAAAGGAAAATTAAGAAACTTGAGAGGGATGAGGAAGCTTATAAGAACAAAATAGCTTATCCCCCACCCTCAGGTTCACAACGATGGGGTTTAAAACTAAACAATAATGAAACATCTGATGAGATCGTGGATGAACAAATGTCTAACACTTTTAATGAGGAGAATGATATTAATGAGGAACATTTTTTAGAAATGGAGGACTTTCCACCCCTCAGAAAGATTACAACAGCAGAAGCAGAATCACCATGCAGCAAGCAATTGGGGGACCAGAGGCCAACAACAATGGTATGGAACTTACACCAACAGGGGCAGGAACAACAACAACAGGGGAATCTGGAGAGGTCGCAGATAATAGACTTTGATAATGTGACAAAACCAAAAATTTTGACAAAGTAAAAAACTTCACTGTTTATAATTTTTCAAATTTTGACTTTGATGACCCTATTTGCGACTTATTATCTGGGGTCTTAACTTTTCTCCCTAATCGTAATATTAATCTTGTAGAAACAACTACAGATTTGAAATTGTTTGTATGAAAACTGAATCTAACAGTTCTTTTCAGCCTAATGTTCAAATTACCAAACCATTCAATGTTTCTAGTACATATAACCCACCCTTACATCCAACCTTAGAATTGTTTGAAAAAATGTGTGTTGGATTTTCGTGCCATTGAACCTAAAAGAGGTTATAATTTAAAGAAAATTGAGTATGATAATTTACGAATATTAATGAACACAAAAGGCATCAGGCTAATAAAACCTGATAAAGGAGGGGGGATGGTTATATTTGACAACTTTGACTGTATAGAGAGAATGGAAGAGATTTTGACAAGTAAAACTTATAGGATTAGCTCATTTAGTGAGATGAATGGGGCCTATAGATGTATTAGGGGTACTTTATATGACCTTTTCATCGAAGGGTCCATTGATATGGAGGAATTGAATTATATGACAGTAATGTACCCTAGGACACCAGCATTGTTTCGTGTCCCGAAAATTCATAAGAACGTCTCTAAACCGCCTATGAGACCAATAGTGGATGCCCAAGGATCTATTACTTATCCTATAGCTAAAATTCTAGATGGAAAATTAAAAACACAAATATTGGCTGAAGCCCATCTATGTAAAGATTCTTGGGACTTCCTAGCAAGAATGAATAAAACCTGTGTTTTGGGATGAACGATAAGTTTATCACTATAGATGTAAAGGATTTATATTCTGTTATACCACATCAGGTCGGTATTGAATGGGTGAACACATATTTACACAAAAAAGGACTTAACCAGGTGAATGTAAATTTATATAAACAATTATTTGACATCATTCTTAAAAATAATTTTATTATGTTCAATGACAAACTGTATCTACAAAATGAGGGAGTAGCTATGGGGTCCCCTTGCAGTGGGCTCTATGCAAATATGGTTATGTGTGTTTGGGAAGAAGGTTACATTTTCACATCTTCTTTCTTTTAAGTGTTGTATTTATGTTTTTTAGACAATATTTTTATTTTATGGAGGGGTGAAGATGTAGAAGCTGATGAATTTTTGGAATATATTCACTATACTACCACGTTCTTGAAATTCACAGCCGTAAAAGATAAAAAGCAGATTTCATATTTGGATATGTTATTAAAAAATACTTTGAAACTAAAAACTATACTTCCCAAATTTTCCGTAAAAACACTTATAGTAACAGCTTATTGCATTATGATAGTAGCCATCCATTTGCACAAAAGAAAGCTGTTATTAAAGGACAATATGTGAGAGCAGCCAGAATGGTCAGTAGATGGGACAGCTTTATTTTAGAATGTGATCTACTTAAGACCATGTTCTCACATAGAGGTTACCCTGAATTTCTTATTGATGAAGTAATGAATCTGAGGTCATTGCTAAAAGAGAAAATAGTCATTTTAAACCTCTTTTACATAGTGAAAATATGTCTTTGAACATGGACCCTTTAACACTCATTACAAACGATAATGAATTAGTAATTAGTGACAGGATTAATATACATAATAGTGCCAACATAATTGTCAAAAACACTAAACATATAAACAACAATAATAAAAATTTTAATTGGAGTTTTATTACTACTTTTAATTTGGTTAGGAATATTTTATATAAAAATTGGTCCCTTTTATTGAATGACCCTGCATTGAGAAAAAAGTTGATTCCATCCCTAGTGTAGTTTATAAGAAAGGCTATAATCATAAGAGATGTTTTGAAATTACTACTAACAATAGTACTAAAGGAAACATGCACAAGTGCAATAGATGTAAATATTGTAAATTTATTTAGGAAACTAGTGAAGTTATGATTAACAATAATTGTTTTAAAATTATTGGTAAATTTAGTTGTCATATTGACAAAGTAGTTTATTGTGCCCTCTGCACCCACTGTACTTTTTTCTATGTGGGAAAAATGGAGCGCAAACTTAAGGATAGTATGGGAGAACACATTAGAGCAATAAGAAATAGCCCTGGATTCACGAATCCTCCGTGTAAGACTAAATAAGTTTTACTCGGAAACTGCAGTTGAACGGTATGATGTCAGCGTGCCATGCATATTCATGAGGGCATGCTGACTCCACTCCAAGTCTAACATGGACCATGCAGGAAGGCAGGGGGTGTGTCTGACTGACGAGCAGTCCAAAGGTCCATGCCCCTGCAAGTGTCTGAGTTGTGCAATGTCAACACACATGAGCGAGTCCGCTCAAATGTCCACATACCCAACACCACACTCCCTCACATTGTAAATCCCCAGTACAGTTATAAAATGTAAAACCTTTAACTTATATCTTATAATTCCTGATATAGCTGCCCGTATTTGCGCGTGTTTGCATGGGTGTGCCCATTGCTTAGCTACAGATAGCAATTTCGACATTGAAGAGCATAATAAGAAATGTTTATGCAAATTAAGCCAAATAGCAATAGCGTAGTGGTAGAGCCTACGCACAAAGATGAGGCATTCACAGTTATAGTCCCCCCACACCCCTTTCTATTATATGTTTTAAATAAGGAACTTGACATATAATTGCCCATAGCTAAGCAGCACTTTACCGAGTGCAATATAATTACCCATAGTTAAGCAGCACTTAACCCAGTTCAATATAGTTGCCCATAGTTAAGGAGCGATTTACCCAGCGCAATATAGGTGCCCATAGCTAAGCAGCACTTTACCTAGCACAATAGTTTTGCGCAGAGCTGCGCACCGCACCAACTAGCGCACCGTTGGGCAACGTTGAGCAACATCGGGCAACGTACAGCAAAGTTGAGCAAAGTCGCCTAAACACAGCCACACCCCATAGCCTGTCTGGACAGTAGTAAAATAAAAAGCAATGACAAGGCTCGAACCCGGGACATTGTGCACCATAGTCAAAGTACTGAACCACCATGCCATGACAGCTTTGCAGAAACATGCACTGTTAACATACATACACTTATGAATAGGTTCATAGGTTCATACTAGTCTATCTGCCCTAGGGCATTTATAAGCCTAGCCAGAATGTGTTTGGCTTTCGCCACCCATTTTAAATTTATTTTGCTATGCCCTTTTTCGAGGTTAGTATACTGTGCCTCTGTCTAACAGTGACACAGAAGTGATACCTGGGGTAAACCTACGATCTCCCATCCACTCATCAAGATTCCTCTTGAAGAGAGTCAATGAGGGATTCTGCCTAACCTGGACTGGGATTTTATTCCAGAGTGAAGGGAGCCTCTGGGTTATGAATCTGTCCCTCCAGCATGTCCTATTTATTTCAGTGCTGAGGTTCAAGTCTCTCGAGTGCATAGCTCGATGGGATTTGGATTTTCTGAGGTGCAGCATGTCCATTAATTCGGGTTGGACATGGCTTTATCGTCAGGCACAGATCACCTCTGAACAGGCGGTATGCCACTGAGTAGAGCTGGAGTTTCTTTAACCGGGCAGCATATGGCATCTGTTTGAGCCCTTTGATCCTCTTGGTGAGGTACTTTTGGGGTCTTTCCAGTTGCTGCAGGTGTCTGGTAAGGTACATCCCAAAAGGGGCATTGTACTCAATTATGGGCCTGATAAGGGATAAGTAAAGAGGCACGATGACCTCCCCTGATCTAGATGTGAATCCCTTCATGATTAGGTGGGCTATATAAAATGTTTTTCTAACCACTTTGGCCACATGGTTGTCAAATGAGAGATTGCTATCAACTTGGGTCCCCAGGTCCCTAATTTCTTCTTCTGTACTTAATGGATTACCACCTATGTGGTAATTTGTGGGCACTTTGTTTTGCCAAAGGGATGACTATTCACTTTTTGGCATTTAGCTTGAGGCCATGGCTCTGGCACCAGTTGCCTGTTTCTATGAGGCCCTTTTGGAGGATGCTTGTGTCGGCTGGAGAGTTGATTATGGCAACCAGTTTGCAGTCATCTGCGGACTTGGTCAGCCACAGTCCTTCCGTGTTGGCCTGTACCTCTGAGAAATATATACCAAACAAGAGAGGTCCCAGGACTGAGCCTTGTGGGACACCACTTGTAACTGGTTTGGAGTCTGACATGGCTCCAGCAATTCTAACCATGTGGGTTCTGTCCTTGAGCCAGTTTGCAATCCATCTAGTGACATAGGGGTTTATATTTAAGCTGGTGAGCTTATCTATAATGCCCGAGTGGGGTATTGTATCGAAGGCTTTTGCGAGGTCCAGGTAGGCTGTGTGGACCACCTTCCCCTCGTCAATGGCCTTGGTGACTGTTTCAAAGAAAGCAACCAGGTTTAAGAGGCAGGATCTGCCCTTAACAAAGCCGAACTGGGTAGGATCCAGTGTCTGTAGGTCCCCAATATCTTTATTTATGAGGTCCATGATGATCCTTTCCATAGCTTTGCAGACCAAGCTAGTCAGGCTTATGGGGCGATAGTTTCCAGGATCCGTTGAGGCACCACCTTTATGGAGAGGGACCACTGTTGCTGTACACCACTCTTTGGGCACATATCCTGTAGTAAGGCTGAGATTGAACAGTAGTTTTATGTTTGGGTTTAGCTCTTCTTGGAGTTCATGTAGGACGCAGCCTGGGACACCGTCTGGTCCCATTAATGCTGTGTTTTTTGCTTTGGAGAGGGCGGCTCTAACCTGAGCATCTGAGAATGGAAGTTTAACCATTGCTAAGCAGGTTTGCTGTTAGCCGAGAATTTTACAAAATGGCCAATCACAAATAAGTGTGGGAAATGAGGCATATTTAAGCCCCATAGGCGGGAATACTCACATTAAGTGATTGTGATTCCCATTTGCAGTTAGAATGTCTGGAGCTGGAAAGGGAAATCGCTTTAGAGCGCAACAGTGGGGCATTGAGGAGTCAAAATACATGGTTTGGCTCCTTGTCCATCGTCATGAGTCTAGACTCCTGCAGGGCCAGTTTCAAGGTACGGAGTTTAAAGCGGAGGCTTGGAACAGGTTAGCTCATGACCTCACCAGTGCCACAGGCATCCCAAGGACTGGTGAGCAGGTCCATCACCACCATTCAGACCTGAAGAGACGGAAGCAGGACCAACTGACCCGATGGATCCAGGAGGCCCGTCAAATGGAAAATGCCCCACTACTGAGTAGGTAGCCATGGAATGAAGTATGTAAGGAATGCTCTTGTAGTCTATATTGCTGATAGGTATGTCTCAATATCCCTTCATTTACATTACAGCTGCAGGTGTCCATGCCACGAATCAGCAAGCCTATGCAGATAGGCTGCTAAGGCTGTGCCACCAGGCATGTTAGTAATTCTTCTGCATGTATTATAATATAAAAAAAGTGAGAGAGCCTGAAAAAGAGTGTTGTAACCCATCAATAAAGGTCTAATAAACCGTGAATAAAGTCTCTGCATGTATTATAATAGAAATTAAGTGAGAGAGTGTGAAAAAGTGTTGGAACCCATTAATAAAGGTATACTAGGTTTGGAATAAAAGTATTCTGCAAGCACCAAAATATGAAATGAATGAGAGAGCCACTACAAAAGTGTGTAATGTAATTAATAAAGTAGAATGCCTGGACTGTGTCTGTGTCACTGTCACTTTCTTTGATATGTTGTAATACCCTTGCATTATGGAGATAGTACAGTTGTATTAAATGCTGTCAATCCACAATTGGGCAGGTCCATATAAAGTGGATGAAGGGAATGCCAGTAGCCCTTAAGCATATATACAGTCCTCAACTGTTGGTACATGGCTAGTATGTACAGGTTAATCTGGCACATGAGTAGCTTGTGAATGTGATCCCCAGAAATGTCAATGTGCTGCTAGAAATGTAGGGGTTTGTTTAAATGTAGCTGAAAATGTCGCCTGAAGACAGCCAGATATGTAGATATATGAATATAAATTAAATATATAAATATGTAGCAGTAAAATCTGCATCTGGAACAGTTTGTATGTCAGATACAGGTCAGGTATATAAACAACTATCAAAACCCAATTCACAATTTCATGGACACTATCTAGTGTAATAATACATGTAGGGGATATATACCTGCTGTCAGTAGGAATGTAGAGTACAGTTGTAAGTTGTTAATGGATTTTTTACAACCCTACTTTATGTTCATAAATAATGCCATTCCACAACTTAATGGGTATGTGTAATCTCAAAAACATTGTTGGGACATATGTCCTGTTGGTTTATAAATATCTGCATGTACTTTGATGCATGTGCCCTGTTCACATACCAAAACCGTGGTGGCCTGTTGCCACCAATCAATCCTGCATGCTGTTGGAATGTCCATTGGTGTTCTAAATATGCATGTGTTATGCTTGCTGTTCAACTGCTGGAATACCTGTGTGTTGGGTTAATGGGAATACTACTGCATGCTGTTACAACTAATTTGGAATGCTGTTGTCTGTTAGTAACCCATATTGTCATTAAATCCTGCTAAACATAGAACGTATGGGAAGGCTGGTCCCAGCGGACCCTCCTCTCCCACCTCAGCTGGAGATGGCACCTGGCACCAGCATGTCCGGTGCCCAGCCCGGGACCTCCTCCTCCAGTGGCCCTGTGCCACCTTTGGGTGGAAGCGCTGCAGGGGATGGGGCTCACCCCCCCCTGCAAGCGTGGCCGGAGGAGGGCCATCCATCACCCTCCGAATGGTCCAGGCTGTGGTGCGTAGGGAGATCGAGCGCACAGTCTCTGATCCTCTATGCCAGCTCGAGGCAAGAGTGGTGTGACTCATGGGTAAGCTTGCCCCTCCTATCAGCCCCCAGCACAGCCACCCTCGGGTCTGTGAAGGTGCAGTGGTGACTGCCCATGGGTGGGGATCTCAGTTCCACTGTTACCATCTGTGGGCTCATGGGCTTGCGATTTCCAAACATCCTTCCCCATCAATTGTGTTCACCCACCCCATGTTGTCATATCCCGCCCCTGTATGCATCTTGTTTGTCTTGTCTGTTTACCTCCCCAACCTACCTTCCACCACAACATACCTACTTCCCCTAACTCACATTCCACTCTCACCTAAAAAAAAAAAAAAAAAAAAAAGGGCAAGCTGTTCCCACAAAAAAATTACGCTCCATACATAACTGCCCATCTCGAACACATGTCCGCTGGACATGTAAACTGATAATTATAATTGGCAGTACAACATACATTGTTGTCCTCACCCCTCTCTCAGGGGTGGAAGGTTTCAAATTTCACTCCAAATTTCTGCAATATGCACAGCTGTTGCTGGTAAAGAAATGGGCAGCTATGGACCTTCCCTACACCCGTCCTGCACATCCCGAGCTGGTTTCCCTACTGTCTTTCCCTCTTTGTGCCCCCTTTTTCACCACTTTCCTATCTCCCCATTTTCTTTTCTTTCAAAGAAATTAGCGAGGGGGTTAGCGGGAGTAAGCACTTTTAAGCAGTAGTTAGCGGGGGTGTGCGAGTGTGCGCTTAGCTAAGCATTGCACGAACCCGCGTAAACCCGCTTAAAACTGCTTAAAAGTGCCTTAGTCACTTTGTATGTCAGGAGCCTTGTTCTGCTCAGTAGCAAAATAAAACATCTCTGTCAGTCTCGAACCCCAGACCTTGGACACACTACAATGCATGAAAAACCACTAAGCCACAGCAGATTTACAATAACTTGGTGCTGAAATGAATATATCATGCATTACAATGAGTGAATGTAAAGGAAAAATAGGAAGGCCATAACACAAAGCTTGTTCTGTGGATCTTTACCAGCAATTGTTGTGGAATTGCATTACATGACTGTGATGAGAGAAGCAGCCATTCTGGCAGCAAATAATGTTACAGAAGCACTTTACAACCCCCACACATTATCATAGCAGGACAAACACTGGCATATCTGATTAGGGTGGAGGCCATACTTCCCAACTGTGACTACTTTTGAGGGACGCTCCTGATTGTGAAACATATATTAGCTGTGTCCCTCTGAAAAGTACTGACATTAGGCAGAAAGGTGGGGTATTACACAATGAATAATGACAATAATAACAGTAGACACCGCTTGTACTTCAAAAAAGGTGTACTAATCCATATGCACTGCTTCACTCAAGTCAACACTTACTGTCTCTATTATTTGGAAGGTGTACCTCACTTTCAACTACCTATCCCTGACTCCATGCAAGTATGTATCGGCGTGTTTCATAGGCCTGGCAGAGGCACAAACACACAGGCATATCAGCTTTACTGCTGTTACACACTCTGCAAATAGCTTTGGGAGGACACCCACAAGTATACCCTTCTGTAGGAGTACAACACAGAAATACCAAAGGATGCAGCCATGTGCTGGTAGCAACTGACTGTAACAATGCCATTGTACCAATGCTGTAAACACCTGTGGGTTGCACAGACAATGAATAACAGGCTAATATCTGGCTACCATCTAGATTGGTTCACAGTTGGGAACTATGCAGACAGACCACCTGCCTTAGTAAACTAACAGGTACACACCAACCCTTTAAGTCCAGTAAGATAACATTCACACAATACATAATGCTCTCTGTATGTCTGCACCCCCCCCCAAATTTACAATATACTTGATGTTCAGGTTCTACCAAGGATGTAGGTAGGCATACGCAGTACTGGAATTGTCCAGTTCTCTTGAGAATCCTGTGCTAATGTCAAAAATAAAAGCACATACCCTGCAGAAGTGAGTACATTAATATTCACAGTATAACAGTTCACAAACAGTTCATGTGCCAAAAGAATACATTGCAATAACTACTTCTGTATGGCAGTTATTCATATAAGCAGAAAAGAAACTACATACTCACATATATCTTGTGTAAGCATTTGTAGGGGTGAGTTCAACTCTACACTGATATCTCTGTACTGGAAGTGGCAACAGTCAGGTCTGAGTACAACATGTACATCACTGGCTACAAACCTAGCTTCAGATATAAGAAGTATACCAACCTTCTGAATGGAACAACAGTGTCCACAGCAAACAAGCATAGGCCCCACTCTGGAAATCTGAAAGGGCTACACCTACATAACTTAGCAATTTATAGCAGTGGGTTGCTATGACAGTGTGTACTGCAATTACCACACAGCAGGCTGCATGCATTTACCAAATGCTGGGCACCAATTGGTGCAGAGGGCATCACATGCACATGCGCAGATACCTATAAAAGCAGACTGTACTTGCTATCCCCACATGCAATCATTACATTGCATGACTTGGAGTGTAGCTAGTTCCAGGAGAGGAAAAAAAAATACTTAAAAAAAAAAAAAAATTAAGCAAAACAATAAAGTTACTTAATTACGAAACTAAAATATTAATTAAGTAAAAAAAAAAAAAACTTAATTAATAACCAAAAAAAATATATAAGTAAAAACAACCATAACTTAACCGATTCCAAACAGACAGTAAACAAAGTATATAGCTTTGTCATAACATACACAGACAGACCTGCAAATGACAAACAGGTATGTAACAGATATGTAGTTACCGGCAAGTAGTAGATGTTTATGAAGAGTACTGTACATACTTCGAAACATGCATATGTGGCAGCAGTTGGTATGTATGCACTGATGCCATGCATAACTACTGCCATGAACAAATTAGTGTGTAGCTGTGTGCAGTGGGACATAACTGTGACAAATGTATCTCAGCATTAAATGCCAGACATCTGATCATGTTATCTATGTTCTGTACAGTACTGTGTATAATGGATGTTTGTGGGAGTAGTGCAAACAGCTATATAAACTTGGATGTGACAGAGTAAGACATGCATGATAGTCAAATAATGTGTAGCCTCGCATTGTCAACTGCTGTACCAGGCTAGTATAGTAAGGTAGCATTTGCAGCTATATATACTTCCTGTAATATTACTGTGTGCACACATGTGCCAACTGTTCATGTTGTAGCAAGGCTCAACAGCTCATCCGTGAGGTGTATGGACTTACAACAGTGTGGACCACATGGAGAGATATTTATGTGTCAGATATATTAGCATCTGTACATGTGCATAGAGCAAGGGACATACTACAACTGTTTGTGAAGGGTGGACATATATATGTTGGTGAAGGTTGTTATGTGCATATTGTTATGTAGGTTGTAGTGTGTGGCAAACAAGACAACATACAGTGCTGGTATATGACATGTGTTGTTTAAATGCTGTGGGTATGATTTGTTAGGTTTTCAGTTTTCCAGACAGGGAGTCCTGCTAAAGATACATGGGTTGTGAATACCTTCAATGCATGCTGCACAAGACTGTGCAATATTATTACATAACTGTATCCCTCTCAACCTTTGCATAATTGATATTCCCACCATGAAAGGTGGACTGTATATGTGCCTATATGTAAATCTATATGTACACCAATGTATGTTTATACGTACGCTCAAGCTCAATGTTGTAGATGTATTGCCATCCCTTTTGTTAGAAACCCTGTACCCATGAACTACCACATAGGTGGTAGTCTACTCCACACCAAAAGTGTGATAATTGACCACGGGAAACAGGTGGACAATAGTGTCCCTTGTGATAAGCACAGTGCCACACTAGTCATGTAAACTGTGTACGGTTCACATGTCATCAGAAAAGGTGTGTCATCCATGGAAAAAAAGGTCATTGTTCCACTCTACTCATCAGTCATATAACCCATCATACAGTACAATGGCCCTTGTGGTATGTACCTCAGAAGACATCTACAGCAACTGTAGATGCCAGGCACATACCTCACAAAGAGTATTACCAGACTCAAACAGATGCCCTATGCAGACTGTCTTACAAAGCCACAGCTGCACTGTGTTGCATACCACCTACCCAGAGGCAACCTCTGCCTAACATACAAAGCTATGCCAAACCCACAGGTGTTGGACATGCTCCATGTAAACAAATCAAAATCCCTACAAGCTACACACTGTACTGATCTAAACCTTGTAATGTCAAAAAGCAGAACACGCTGGAGTGGTACATTCTCATCTCAGACACATACCATACTCTGGAACTAACTACCTATCAATAGCAAAGAAAGGTCCTCATTAGCAGTCATCATGAATAATCATGATGAATGGATGTGAGATAGGAAATACAACCCGGGAATCACCTCTGTGGCTCTGCACATGAACTTAAATGGCATGGGTGTTGAAGAGCAGGGTACCGTATGGCTAGGCTTCTAAAGGCCCTATGGCTAATAGCCCATTAGCTACCTAGGACCTGATACACACACGCATGTACATGTTGCATTAATTGCTATGTGAGGTTGACTGAGTGTGATGGTGAATGTGTAGGTGAATGTGTCAACGTTGTGTATATGTGTGATAGCCTAGTGGGAAACTGTTCATATCATGGCATGTAGTGTTCTATCTATGATCCCCACAGAAGATATGTATGCCATTGCTAGGCAGGAAAAGCAGTATGGCATACGGTGTGATGTAGTCCCATGGTGTTGACTGGAGTGTGCCTTTGTAGGCTAAAGCAGTACATGTATGCTTATTGATTGTTAACACTAGTGAATATAAATCCCGTATGAACTGTAGTACTGCCTGAAGCTGTAGGCCTAAACAGCACAGTATGGTGTATATCCACATTGCTTGGAAACACTGTTTTGTTTGTTACCTGTACTCCTCACACATTACATATTTCAGACATAAGGTTTTGTAAGTGCTGACACACAGTTATGTATGGTACACAGGTAAAGCTCATTAGGGTTGCCATACCTTTCTGTTTTGTAGGTATGTCTGATGTGTTTGTGTGGGTATGCCTGTAACATGGCCTCGGTCATATGTGTGTTACAGGATATAAGTGCATATCTAGCAACATATATAGTGTAGTACATATGTTACGTAGGGGTTTGCTATCAACAAGTAGTGTGGTGTACTGGTAGTACTGTAACTGTACTTCACAATCATTTCAATGGATGACATATTTCTGTATGCATTAGCTTTATATATACCTCCTGTGGCTAGGTGGTGCATTGTGTCACATACAGTGTGCCATGTACTGTTGTATAGTCTTACATACTGGTTTCACTTTGTTGCTGTGCAGAACATGGTTTAATATATAGAACATGCCAGGCACTGTCAGGCAGTTGTGGGCTGAGCACTGATATGTGGTATTAAAAGTGTGTATCTACTGACAGGCAATAGGTTGTTATATATGGCATTTCATTGATATCTGTACTGTAGAATGTTAAGTGTGCCACATGACTTGCTGACAATTATTGTTTTCTTGTCTTTCAGGGACATGTCTCACCATCGCAACCCTGCTTATTCCCCTGAAGAGGAGGAAATTATTATATCCACCCTACTACATCACACCCTGCTGTTCTCCAGAACCAGCCAGGACCAGCATGAGTGCACTGCACTGTGGCAAGATGTTGTCCATCGGGTTAATGACGTAGGCATGCATAACCGGACTTATGAGCAGGTACGCCATCACTGCAGTGATTTAATTAGACATGTCCGGCAGCATGCCTCTGATGTCCGCAGACAACAGCTTGCCACAGGTGGTGGTGCAGCATCACATCCGCCCATCACCAGAGTGGAGGAGCTGTTCCTCAGCATGGTGGCTCCTGGCCAACCACTACAACAGACATGTGTCATCATGGAGGCCGGAGTCACCCAGCAAGTTGACTTGGAGCGTGCAGGTGACATGGCATATCTGTAGACTACTGTTAGCTTGATTGTTAGAACATGCAATGTTATATGTATACTGTGTATTTAGAAGATGTGGAGCCTGGTGTTGTGCAATACTGATAATCTGGAACATAATCTGTATGCCTGTGACTGTCAACCGTTGTACTACTGTACAATTGCAAACTCACAGCAGCACTGCCATAGTTGTTGACACTGACAAACTGTCTCAAATACTTGTAGGTCCCTCTGGTGTGACAGCAAGACAGCAGACCCATGCTGGTGAGTGTTTTACATTTGATATAGCAAATAACATGTGCATATCATAGGTGAGTTGTAGGCCATATATACATGTATAACACCTACACATAATGCATGCTCTGCATGTTTTCTGTGGGACTATGCACATCCCAGTAACATGAGTAGCTGCCTCAAACACATGCAATACACAGAGCATCCCAAACAATTGTGGTACACTGTAGTGGACATTGTATAGGCAGAGTCAATACACATGCACACAACATACACCTCTTTGTCATATGCAGTACGTGTTAATATGATACACATGGTGTATTTAGACACCTGCTGTAAGGTCAGACTCCAGTATCCCAAATGTCATCCACACAGCACACATACTATACCTGAGGGGTAGAGGCCTATCATGGGGTGGTGCGACACTCTTCAACACACAACACATTCATGTTAGACAATGCTCTCTGTTGAACACCTTACATACACATGTAACAACTGCCTGTGAAATGGTTAATGTAGCCACAGTGCTGCAGTTCAGGTACAGCAAGATAGTTGCCAGTGTGGCACACATTAGTGACCTTGAGTGACCACATGATGCTGCCTGATGATGGCTCATGGTACTACACTACATCCAATTTCAGTAACTACAGTACTACACATACCATTCATTGCTATACACCTGACAGTTGTGTGCATCCAGCCATGGTATGTATACCTGTGAGTGATGGTGCACAGGACATTGAAAAGCATTTAATACTTGCACAGCAATGTTGTGTCCATCTACACATTGTGTTCCAGGGAGAGGCCAATCACTGAACAACACACATGCATCAAAGACATGTATACTGTTATTAACAAAGACTCTCTACACTCGCACTGCATGCTGTTGAGCAACACATATACTGCATGCTGACATGTGTGATAGAACTCTTTGGCTTGTGATACTGTACTCCACCATCAACCACTAATGAGTATGTTATGGATTTCTGTTGGTGTGTGTGTGTGTGTGTGTGTGTGTGTGTGTGTGTGTGTGTGTGTGTGTGTGTGTGTGTGTGTCTATTTAATGAGTAGTGTATTTGTGTTCATGTGTGCATGTGTTCATGTGTGCATGTGTGCATGTGTTCATGTGTGCATGTGTGCATGTGTTCATGTGTGCATGTGTGCATGTGTGCATGTGTTCATGTGTGCATGTGTGCATGTGTGCTAACATCATGTACAGATTGTAAAGTGTGTTTCCTGTCTTCCTCTCACAGGTGCTGAGGTTGTGTTGGTTGAGTGCAGCAGGGAACCTGAAGACACTGCCACAAATAGTGGAAATGATGATACATGTGTTGTGGCACAGACAGGTTTGACAGGGTCTGTTGTTGGTCTACCAATTGACAGTACACAACTTTCCACCCCATCTATGTGCACATTCATACTGCCAATACATCCCTCATCACCAAAGGCATTAGCTGAGGGACAGCATACAGTAGGCATTGACTAGGATAGTGTGGTATCTATGGAACATGCACCCCCTCACAGCAGCCATACCCAGATTCCTGGAATGGTACCACATTGGCAGATGTCCATTGGTTCTCGTGGGAGCACCGCTGGTTGTAATGCCCCTGGCAGACATGCCCCCACAGGTCTTACAACCTCAGGTATTTCCAGGCTGTAATGCAGGCACAGGCATGTATGGAATGGTACACCAGACAGGGACTAAGGGCGCAGAGGGCCCATAACACCGCTATCAATGACAGTATCCATGACCTTGCTGGTGCCATCCATAATTACACCAAGGTCATTGATAGATGTTTGGGGAGACATTAGATGTCCTTCGCAATGTCACGTCCATGTGCCAGGACAGTGCAGGATGGCTGAGATGTTGACGTGGATGTATGCCAGTGACATCATCGGCTGGCAGTCATCGCTGATGACACACAAGTCACAGCTGCTCCCGTAGTGGCAGTACCAGCCCCAGCAATGTTGGGGCTGGGCTGTCAATTGACCATCATAGAAGACCACGTGCACGTGGCTCTGGCCAGTCCCAGCAGGGACATGGGACCAGTCGACATCCCCCTGCCTCTGATGATCGTACCTAGTCTGGCTTAGTACCCGATACTGTCCGTGGCAACCCTGCCAGGCACAGGTACTGTGGCCATGGCCAGAGACGGTGATCTGTACAGCCTGGCAGGTATAGTCTGTGGCTGTCCCACAACCTCCCGTATATGGTAGCCACATGGTGGAACTGTGTGCATGCAGACACACACACATAAACCAAACACCTAGGGCTAACACATACACACACACATTACATCAACATTGACCCCATGCTGTACTGTTGTCACACACACACACACACACACACACACACACACACACACACACACACACACACACACACACACACACACACACACATACATGTGATTGGATGGGTCATTGTCAGGCTCTGTCAAACCAACAACACACCCTGTGCATATGATGATACTGTGCCACCTCCTGTCATCTGTCACATTGATGCAGGAACAGGCTAACATGGTGCTGATGCACAGGGTGACTTTATAGCAGTGTATCAATGTTAGCATGTTGACAACAGTAGAGTGTAATAATATCCTTGTAGGTATATCTGAGCAGGCATGATGCATTAAAGCTATGATTATCAATGTAGTATTGTTTACACCAGTGTTAATTCCAAAAATGTATTGTCCGCCCATGTGCCACTTGGCTGATGTGTGTATTTCTGCCAGCATGTGTTGGTGAGTGGACAGTACGTGTGTGATGTGTGCAGTACAGGTTTGCAGGTGTATATTTCTGAACATGGTGGAGGTGCACTGTCTGCATGTACATGCATAGTGGACACATGGGAAGGGTGACATACCCTATATTACACAGTGTTAACACTTCATAGTTTCTTTTGGTGGCCAGTACGCATGTTACTACACATATGCTTTAACTTGGGTACACATATATGTATGACATGGTTTGACACTATGCTGTGGGTGATACTGTTACTATCTATCATTGGTTTGCATTCTGATAGTATACACGACCTCAACAGCCTGACTATAACCAATCGTTAGATTATGTCTTGACAACTGACACACAGATGTAGGAAACTCAGTAGCATTTGGATCCTTCCGGTACTATACTATACCAGTAACCAGTGGTATTGACAGCCACCCATTCCTGGGACCACTCCTGTTTGGCATATAGACCTCTTAGGTACAAGCAAACACACTAGGGATATGTCTGTCCACATCTGGAAATGTGTACAGTGGCCTGCAATGCATTTTCCGGATGTGACACTTATCCTCCTTAAGGGTATCATACAGGCAGATAACTGTTGTCCATCCCATGCTGTAAAGCTATAAGCCAACTATAGCATAGTCATCCACATTTACTAAACATAGTATCCCGACAGTACCACATAGGTAGTAGCCCCCAACATGTAGAACTGGTACCGAAGTGTAAATACAGCCGAGTGTTATGTCATCTGTCCTTTGGTATTCACTTTTCCAAAGGTATTCTGATGTCCCTTGGTGTATCACATAAGCAATAAGGGGTCTGTATGCATATACACAAAGTTGTTGTACACCTAGAATGAGTGTCCATTATTGACAGAGACTTTGTTATGTTTGAACATGTCTGACATATACCCCAGGCATGAACCCTCGCTCACACTATTCTATAGAAACTGTCATGGGTGTGTGTGACACAGATGACCTAGGCCACAGATGACTACAGTGGCTGGCCTTGTCACAAGCATACATATGTGACCTAAGGTCTGCGAGGCAGCAGCACAATCTGTCAAAGGTAATAGATGTATTCATGTAGACAGCAGGATTCACACCTATGAACTAATAGAGGTCACTTGTACATATATGTATATGCCACACAGATACCTGAAGTGTGTAATGCACATACAGTGTTATACTGATATGTCATACAGTAGTAAAAGCAAAACCCACAACACATTAACCAACAGTGTCACACACACAAAAACTCAGCAATTGCAGGATTCAAACCCCTACCTAACTATGTTATGACACTATGATATGTTGAGAGGGTGGCCTAATGGTTAAGGTGTTTGCCTTACAAACAAAAGGTGCAGGGTTTGAGACTCACAAGGCATAATTGGCTAAGCCTAAAATGGCTCGCAAGGGCAGTTAGCTTAGTACTAATCTATGAACCTATGAACTAGAGAGATACGCAGTAACACGACGTGCTATATGCTTTACTGGGGGTTTCATTTCCACTGCTATATTTGTAGGATGCTGACATCATCAGACTTGCCAAAGATGAATATACCACTTTTCAGGTATTTTCCTGGTCTCCAAAAAGGGCACTCCTCTCAAAGGAAATCACACACCAACATTTTTCCATAGCCTGGATTGGTTTAATGTTTGGAGTGCACATTGTTTATTGATGATACTGATTGCAGGTTTTTTATCTTCTATGCCTTTCCACTTTTTGTGAACAACCTATGTATCTGTAGTACAAATTTGATTATGACAGGGTTCTAATATATTATATATGTGTCTGTTTTCATAGCACTGTGTGCACAGAGCAGGATTGGTGAGAGGTTCCTGGGTTAAGACATGCAACTGGCAGATATGTGTGGCTCACTGCTGTACTCAGACACAGCCTGTGTGAGCATGCCCAGTGTGTCCTTTCAGTATGTTGTTGTCTGAAGTCCACTACATTTATTGTTGTGTGTGAGAACGCCCGATATTTGCATTTATACTATATGTGTGTTGAAAATCATGTTGTATTTTTACTGCAGGGCTCACCTTTGTGTCATAAATCTACAAGGATTATGCTGTGCCTGCAGGGTTTCCATGAGACACTTTGCATAGACTTATCAACATTTCTTCATACAGTCTGACCAGTGAAATACTGTCATGGTTTAGTGGTTCAGTACTGTGACTATAGTGCACAGTATCCTGGGTTTGAGGGCTGTCACTGCTTTTTATTTTCATACTGGGCAGACCAGACTGCTTAAAGACCAGTAGAGCAAATATGAGCATGTTTACCTGGTTTTGCTCAACTATGCCCAACTTTGGCTGGACTTGCCCAACATTGCTCAATGTTAACCAACACTGCTGAACATTGCCCAATATTGCTCAGCAGTGCCCAGAGTTGTGCTAGTTAGTGAATGCAATTTTGTTTACATATACTAAATAGTAGTAAAGGCTGTTTAGCACTGCTTTATATTGCTTAAAACATGGCATTCATGCCTCAGGTGGTGCTGCAGGGCTGCCTATGTCAGATGCACATGGTACACTCCCTGTACATGTTTGAAAACAGGTAGTGTCATGTTAGGCATCCCTTTTACTATATGTGCGAGTCAGAGAAATGTATCATTTCAGATGTTCCTACTGAGCCAGTGTATGTGCTATGCACTGCCTCTTTGCCAAGGCCAAGGCATACTGGGCATGCCTCCTTCTGCCTACTGGGGCAGGCTCAGGTCATTCTTTCTCTGAGTCACGCCCTGCCTGTGATGGCCTTGGCAATGGTGGGGGGCTGTTTGGCCCAGGCCTATGCTGCTCCTGCTGCAGCTGTTTTTGCAGGATCATGTTATATAGCATAGCACATACCATGACAATTTGGGTACATGTAGTTGGTGAGTACTGCAAGGCTCCACCAGATGTGTCCAGGCACTGGAACCATGACTTGAGCAGCCAAAACACACGCTCGATTACATTTCGTGTTTGTGCATGTGCCTCATTATGGCATTCCTGTTCAGGTGTGTGTGCATTTCTGATGGGTGTCATCAGCCACGGCTCCAGTGTGTATCAAGCATCCCCCACTAGGTGACCATGAGGTATGTCCCCATTGGCAAATGTCTGATACAGCTGCGTCAGATGCCAGATATGGGAATCGTGGTAGCTTCCAGGGCAGCCAGCACACACATTCAGTATTATGCCCTGGGCATCACACACAACCTGGCAGTTGATGGAGGGGAAGCCCTTGTGGTTGTAGTAGGCCCTACCCCGCTCACCGGCTGGTGCTTTGATGCATATATGCATGCAGTCTATTGCACCCACTACCTCAGGGTATTCCGCTATTTGCTGTAAGAAACGCATATTGCTGGCCAATACCTCATGGGAATTGGGGAAATATACATGATCACCGACATGTGCTGACATGGCATTCAGGAACTGGTGCAGTACCTGGGATGCTGATGCCTGTGAAATCCCCATCATATCACCAGTTGGTCTCTGGAAGGTACCTGTTGCTAGTATTCTTAGGCCAACACATACCTTGGTTTTCACTGGAATGGGTTCCCCTCTGTTGGTTCTGTGTGTGAGGCGTGGCCTGCACAGCTCAACAATTTGCTGCATGAGGTCTCTGTCCACTCTATAGCGCTCCACTATCTCCAGCTCATGTAGCCCCTGGTAGGTTACCCTGGGCCTGTACACTCTTCTCCGTCTCCTCACATGTGGGTTGCTCAGCAGCATTTGCATTGTCACCACCCTCAGCATGTTGCATATGTTGCCTTATAATAGCAATGGCAGCCCCTAACATTTTTTGTCTCAGTAGAGCTTTTTATGTTTTCACTTCTCTTTGTATACTGCAGTGTTGCAGGGTCTCTGAGAAAAACATGGTGGAATGTTGTTTGCAGAGTTTTAAGTGCTGGGCTGGGCTACTGTTCTGCCTGTGTAATTGCCTGATTCTGATTGTTTTCACCTGATAGCTCTGCTAGTTCTCCTTAATTAACTTCCTACTATTTGTTTTCCTTCCTTTTCCCTTTTCTGTTGCCACAGGGGGCACCGCGCAAACAAGCGCACCCGAGCACCAACATGCACACACGAGCGCCAACACGCGCACATGAGTGCCAACACATGCACATGAGCGCCAACACGCACACACCAGCTCACACGCATGCACACATGCTTACATGGGCTTACATGGGTTTCCACAACCTAACACTTACTTACTCAGGCTTAACCGTGCACATGCGCACACATGCGCGCAAACACATTGTAGGCATTTATACAAGAAACTTTAGTGTTATCCATGGCATACACATTCAATTTCTTGCCTTTAGCTAGGATACCTGTTGACACGCCTCTTCCAGTGATGACTGACTGGCAGCGAACACATGCCACTCTGCTCCAATTAGCTTACAGTCTTTCATACATACCCCCCTCATGATGTCACCTATCTTCTACTCTGATACTCCCCTTATCCTACTCTTACACTCCACAGACTTGGCTCATATGCCATGTAAAATTGGGATTCACTATCCCTACCCTCATTTGCATAGGATTGCCTACTAATGCTTGGTTACATCTCTGGGATTTGGCTTCCCCCCATAGAAACCCCTACTCAGTGGCTATGTTGTCTTCAGCCTGCCATTCACCTGAATGGCAAATTAAATTTTTTATTTAAATGCCTATTTTTGCCCATTTTTGTGTTATTTTCTGGTTTTTAAAGCGCCATACTTTTGCGTGGTGCTGCGCTATGCTTAAACATCGGAGATCGTGGAAAAAAAACAAAAATTGATTTTATTAATTTGCAACATGTTTAGATGCCAATGGCCTTATATTTGGCCATTGGCATGCTTCCTCGACTGAATGCATCCTTTATTTGGAGCTGTCATGGCTCCATTTTGCTATTTGCAGAACGGTAGTCAATTGCCAACCGAGTACATTTCTGCAAATAACACTACTCTTACTTGGACAGGTTAGGGTTTCCTGGATCACAAATTTACCTAATTTGCATAGCTTTCAGCAGCAAATGAGGTAATTTGCATAACCTAACCCTGTCTCTGTAAGAGTCGTTTTAGGAGCTCTCTTGCACACCCCTGCCGGCTCTTCCTGGATCGCTCGGTGGACATGTTGGCTGCATGGAGTCTTACTCTACTCTTAGACTCTGTGCAAGCCTTCATGAATCCAGCCCATAATGTTGATACTAATGCACTGGCGGAGCATGTAAATTTAAACCTTACGCATACATTTAAGTTTATTATTTTGGACATCTTGAAAAGTAATAGTAGGGGGGTGCCTGGCCAGTTTTGCTTGAAAAGATGGAATTAAGATGGCAAATATGGCTTAGAGCACATGCATGGCCAGGGTTAAATGGATCCCTATCAATAGGTAGTGTGTTGAAATTAAAATCTTTCGAGTGTTGACATATGCATTTTAATTTATTTTATTTATATTTCTTAGCACTTTTTAGTGTTTTCATGGATTTATTGCATACATTATATATATATGAATTTATTTGCACAATTACGTAACACTGTTACAAGGGATTAAGTACTTCAAAAAAAGGGGGGGGTGTCATTTTTCCTGTTTGTTCATTGGATGGAGATGGATAAATGAATATGAGGTTAACAAGTATGAAAAAGTATTTAAACTACAGGGAATGATGTTTTAATTATCGGAAGAAAGTTTGTCACAGTTACAAACGAAAGCGCTTATTTCAAACTGCACTTCTGGAAATTCATTGTTTCATTGTTCAGCTATTTAAAGAAATTACTGATTAGTCCTGCTTGTCCAGATACTTGTGTTTTGGTTTCTGGTTCATGTGGCTCTTATTGCTTGGTTGGATGTTGCAAACACTATTAATAGTTTCTTCAATGAGACTATTCAGTCCCTCACTAGTCAGCTACCTCCAAGCCATCCAAACTCAAAGATCACCACTCAAAGTACTCAACTCTCCTTTAGCTTTCAACCAGTTTCTACATCATTCATTCGTAGTCTAATCAAAAAACTAAAACCAACTACCCTATCAGCTGATCTTCTCCCTGCTGAGTATCTGCAAAAAACTGTAGATGCCACAGCATACCCCATTTCCATTCTAATCAATCGAACCATAGCAGAAGCTTCCATCCCCTCCATCTGGAGAATATCCCATGTCATACCACTCCATAAAGGAGGCAGCTCCACTGAACTGTCTAATTTCCGACCCATAGCTATACTGTCACCACTGGCTAAAATTATGGAAAAATGCATCCATAGTCAACTGCTGCACTATCTGGTTCAGAACAATCTACTGGCCAACTCTCAGCATGGATTCAGGCCACATCATAGTACCACCACAGCCCTCCTTGCCTTCTCTAATGCCATAAACAATAACCATAATAATAAAAAAAATTATCTTCTGCCCTCTTTTTGATCTCTCCAAACCTTTTGATATTATTGATCACCAACTACTAATTCACACTCTAAAGACAATGTGCTTAGATACTCAAGCTCTCCAGTGGTTCCAATCCTATCTGAGTAGTAGACAACAGGCCATTCTATGGCAAAACAAACTATCTAACCTCCTACCCAACACCTTGGGAGTTCCCCAGGGTTCTATACTAGGACCTCTCTTGTTTTCCATATTTAACAATGACCTCTACACTATCATTCAATATGCAGATGACTCCACTTTGATTTGCTCTGCTACCTCCCAGTCTGATCTACAGACATTATCCCAGAACACTTTTAATACTGACTGTCGCCTGATCTTAAATCCCAACAAAACAAAGCTGCTACTGTTTTCCCCTACTTGCAGGTCCTCGGTATCATCCTTCTCTGTAAATCTAATAATGGTACCATAATCTCCCCAGACACCTACACAAAGCTTCTAGGTGTTATTATAGGCAATAATCTCGAATTTAATATGCATGCCAAACTAACTATCAAAACCATCAATAAAAAACTTGGTTCACTCTATAAGATCAAACCTTTCATAACTCCACTTGCTAAAACTGCCACTGCACATTCTCATCTATTCTTAACTCTTCTTTATGCTTCCCCTTTATTCAACAACTTAAGCAAAACTGAACTTAATAAACTCTCTAGCTATTATAATCACATTGCCAGATTTGCCACTGGCATGCCATACAGGACACACCACTGTCTAGGGTGGTTAGAACTGTAACGCCCATGTCAGTATAACAAGTTTTTAGTGGCACACAAAGTACTTAACCAGTCAGAAAGTGCACCTGCACTTATATAGCAACTCAGATCACTTCGCTCTTCTAACAGATTGCTAGTTCACACTGTCAAAATCAACAATTCTGCCGGTGACTCTCTGTTTCCCAACTATGTTGTCAAAACCTGGAACTCACTTCCTGCTGACATTACTCTAGAATCCACCCTAAGTCAATTCAAGAAAAGTCTCAAACAATATTTTAAATCGCACTGGCTATGTCCTTGTTCCAAGCCTGATTAGCCCTCTTCCTAAGTTTGTGTTTGAATATTATTCATTTGTAACTTAACTGTGTGGCATTTTTTTAGGTCTTTTAACCTTGTGTAATTTTAATCCTTGAGTGATTGTATTACTTGTATATCTGAACAGAACCTGTAAACTTTGTTTAACAAAATTATGTAATATTATTGTTTGTACCTTGAAGCTTTTCTCCCCGGGCCTCCGCTGAAAATGGACATGTATCCAGTTGGACTATCCCAGTCAACAAATGTAAAAGAAAAGAAAATAAATAACTATGAAAGCAGAAGAGACTGTGTATGAGAGGGACTGAGAGAGAGAGAGAGAGCGCGCAGTCTTGTATGAGTGTGTGTTATGAAAGCAGAGGAGACTGTGTGTGTGTGTGTGTGTGTGTGTGTGTGTGTGTGTGTGTGTGTGTGTGTGTGTGTGTGTGTGTGTGTGTGTGTGTGTGTGTGTGTGTGTGGGCATGTGGGCGCGTGTGTGTGTGTGTGTGTGTGTGAGATCCAGAGAGAGTGAAAGTGATCTTGTGTGAGTGAATGCCTGTATGAAAGCAGACTGCGTATGTCAGATTGAGAGACAGAGAGAGGTCTTACGTGCATAGCTCTCAACTGACCAAATTTTTGCAACATGTCCAGAATTTTGCCTCATATTTTTGGTCTGTTCCTCATAAAATCTATGGTTTTCTGAAGTTTTCTTACTAATCAGTAAGGAGTGAATTCACTAACTAATGACAGGCATTTGAGTTGCAGGCTTTATTTCTTTCAGAAAATTCATTATAATGCAAGACCTTTTATTCTAGCAACTTTCTAAGTTTATAAGAGCAATATTGAAAATTTGTCCCTATTTTGGGGGCTTTGTCTCCCCATTATGTTTATCTTTGTCCAGATTTTTGTGCTAAGAGGTTGAGTTATACTTATGTGAGTAAATGCAAGTATGAAACCAGAGGATAATGCATGCGTATATGTATGTGTATATGAAAGCAGAAGAGATTGTGTATGAGAGAGAAAGAGAGAATGGGTTCTTTGTAAAATTGTTATATTTTACTTATTTATTTTTTGAAGTACTGTATTATTGTTTATATATTTTTTATGTAAAAATGCTTCCTCCAACACCATTATCACATACTACAGAAAGTTTGAAACATTAGGTGGAGGAACTATTTTTCATCAAAAAAATATATAAAAATAATATAATACTTCAAAAAATAAGTAAGTAAAACACAACAATTATACAGACAGGCCAGTCTCTATGTATAATAATGTCCTCCAGGATGTGTGTTAATATGTAATTAACACCCTTCCAGGGATGTAGAGGCCTAACACTGCCAACACCCCTGGGCCGGCATTAATTACATATTAGAGAATACTGTACATCAGCACCCTGACTGGACAACCATCATTCTCCACCAAGGTATTAGTGTACAAGTAATGCCCACTGAAAAACATGTCCGCTGCTTCATGGCAGCATATCAAGCCATAGTGGAGCTCACACTGAGAAAATAGAATGGCAGCCATTATTTTATGCTCACTAAGACAGCACTTCTGCTATTTAGTGAGTGTAAAATAAATTTAAAAAAAAAGAAAAAAGAAAAACAAAAGTGTGTGTGTGCTTATGTCTGTGTGTATGAGTGCATATGTGCATTTGAGTGAATGTGAGAATGATCGAGACATTATTTTACACTCACTAAGCAGCACTTGCTTTTTAGCAAGTGTAAAATCTAAATATAAAATAAAAAAGTGTGTGTATTTGTACATTTCTGATTCTGTGTATGTGCTTTTTTCTGTCTGTGTGTGTGAATGTATGCATGAAAGCAAGGTGTGTGAGTAAGAGTGAGAAGAATGAGAGCAATCCAGCACTGACGGCAGCAGCATTCAAGAGGTTTACGTACCTCTCTTCTCTTAGATAAATGAATAAAGCATAAAATGGGGGGGGCAAAGGCTCAAAACAGGAGCATATTCCTGTTTAAAAATCAGAAAGTGGCTGCAATACAGCTTGTGTTAGCATGCATTTTCTGAAGGGCAAGGGTATGTGAGTTTGGCAATGGGGGGGGTCTGTGTGACAGAGGGAGAGATAATGAGATTGATGACACTGGCAGCAGGAGATAAGAAGGTCTGTGTACCTCTCCACCCTTTAGCGCAAGAAATGTGGATAATGCCTGAAATAAAGGGGTATCACTATCAAAGGCTCCAAAAATAGGAACAGCTTTTAAATAAAAAAAAAATGAAAAAGTAAATTAAATAACAGGATAATTTTCTGAGGAAAGTAAAGTCTGAAAGTCAAATGTATGTCATTATTTAGTGACTTCAATCCCCAAATGACTGGCAAGAAACCAGCAGTAAGGGGCAAAAAATAAAGCAAATATCTTCATATTTTTTTTAAAAAATGATATATTTTGCATGCAAAATGCTATTTACATATACAACAGCAACTTAGAAATATTAGGCGGAGGAACTATTTTGCATCCAAAATATGTAAAAAAATATAGTAATAAAAGAAATATAAAAATAAAACGCAACAGTTTTACAGAAAGCCCTCCAGGGTGTTTGTTAATGTGTAATTAATGCCCTCCCAACACCCCTGAACGAGCCCTAATTACATATTAACACACACCCTGTTGGGCATTATTGCATGCTTAACACATACCCTGTTGGGATTTATTGCTTACATATTAACTGGTGGGAATATGCGTGCTTGGTGGTTTATGGATGAGGAGGTATATGTAGAGTTTATTTTTAAAAAATAGGAATGAAATTGGTAATGTAAGGAAAGTATAAATGGAATAACATCTAAAGCTATTGGGAGTGGTGCAGCAGAGTGTGGATTTCACAGTCACAGTACACTAAAAAAAAAAAAAGGGCAGGGAAAGATGCTGTTACTCTGCCAGACTAAAAAAAAGAGCCTATTGAAGTCAAATGACAACTAGTGACAATTACAATCTCTTACAAGCAAAATGACCAAAGATGTAGATGTTATAAATGGGGGTAGGAATAATGGGATAAGGAGAAAACCACTGTACTGGAGAAAACCACTATACTGTTTTAACGTACTCAGTTGTACGTTTCTGTATTTTAGTTGTTAAGTCTTTGTATTTTTAAATGCTTAGCATATTTAAATGACTTAAATACCTACAATACTTAATAATGTTCTCAACAATAACTGTAGGAATTTCAATCGGATAGGAACACAATATTTGGCAATGGGTTCCATGGTCATTTCACAAAAAGCCCTGTGGTACTATTGTTATAGCTGCACACCTGTATTTCTTAAGCTGAAGAATAAAAATCTACAGAAAAACAAATCTTAATTGCTAATATATTGATTAAGAATTCACTGGTGAAGCATAACATTGGTATAAGTTTACGCAATCTTTCCCCCTAAGAGCTGAAAGTAAATTCACTCTCTTCTAAATAGACATTTGGCAGGTTGATACAGGTAATGTATTGAGTCCAACATATTTCAGTATTAGCGTTGTGATGTATAAGGTATTTTTAGCTACCTTCTATCAGCTTCATTTATGACAACTGCTTAGTACAGTGAGATGATCTATTAAAAAGCTTTGTTAGGTGTTCTTTTTTAAATTCTCCTACTTGTTACTTTGATAATGCTCAGTCTTATTTTTCAGGAAGTGATCTTCATCCTTTTTTTCTTGTTACACTTTTTGCTTCTGTTGAGCAACGAACATTACTGCCTTCCAGTTCCAATTTAAATGCAGCTTTTAAGGTTTGCACATTTACAGGAGTGTCAGCTTTATTGTTGGGGTTAGGTGTTCTGATTGTGGCTGCTTTCTTTACTCCTTAATTCATAGATTTTTTAATGTCTAAATAAACTTAACATTGTTAACTGCTTACATATGACTGACAATGAAACAAAAACCCTCTTTTGTGTCACTCTGATTTAATTACTCATCTATCTAGTGTAACATTCTTGTAGTGTGTCAGGAAAGAATACTGACCTTTCATCAGATTTGTATGTTGCGTCAGACTTAGCATGCAGTAAGCATGCTAGTTTATTGGTTCAGGTTTCTGCATTGCAGTTCTCGGATCTGTGGTGTATTCCTAATCTCAGAGTACCATTACCCTCATCTGTCACTGATGTAGAACTTCCCTGATTTTGCCTCATGGGTTTGCCCTGTCCTCATAAAACTATTAATTACCTGATAAATCACTATTAGTCAGTTCATAATACCAGTCAGTAGAGCTTCCTACTTCTTATTGTATAGAAAATGCATGACAATGCAAGAACTGTTGTTCTATTAACTTTTTAAATGAATTACTCTAATATTTAGACTATCCTTGATTTTGGTCCTTTGTCCTCCCCCATTATTTTTGTTGACTTCTGGCCTAGCTTCCACTGCCCCCAAATCTTCTAAAAAGGCAAATAAAGGACTCATGAAATGGGCTTCTGATATATTCCCAAGAAGTTCTATATATTACATATCTTTATGAAGAGAAGGTCAACAAGATAGAAACTGTTTTCATTGCCACTCACAGAATTCTGGAGGAAGACCTCCACTTAAAATGGACAATGAAATAAGGACAGAGATGTTAATATGAATGACAACAGTTCCTGGGGAATTCTTTCATAAGTGTTTATTTACCTTAAATCATCTGACAATTAGCACAACACACCAGTGAGACTCAAAAGTAGAGCATTCTGAGGGACTGCTGTCAGAAGCTATACAGATATACTTGCACATGGTATGGGACTGCAGAACTATATGGCTTTATTGGAGGGGCTCAGAGCTGCAGGAGTGAGACAAGGGCACTGAGAATTGGAAGAGGTGGACTTCTGATTCTTAGGACACCTTTCTGCGAGAAGTGCTATTACAAAGGAATTACAAAGATAGCTTTTGCATCTAATCATGGTATTATGATCCAGTTATTTTCAAATAGTATAACATTTTTACTGCAACTATGATCTATAAGTTTCATATTTAAGTGTTTAAAAATCATTAAACTGTTTCTAACAATAAAGAAATCACAGAGCAACTGACAGTGGAATGTATATTTTTCTGTTGTGAAAACTATGTGTAGTGCTATTTTCTTGTGTTATATATGTACAGTTCAATATGCAGAGATTTTTTTCTGAGTCTGGGGGAGTATATGTGGGCCCTACATACCTAAGAGGACAGAGGCAACACCGTGCTAGATTTCTATGACATAGCTCACTTCCCTTAGGTGATGCAGCCATAAACAGCACTCATACTCAAATAAAAGCCCCAACTGATGAGCCCAAAAGAAGGTATGTGACCCATAAAGGTTATCACTCCATTAACTGCCAAGACCACTCTCTTCAGGCAGTGTAAGTTCCACCATGGTGAGGCTGAATAAAACATCAACTTTGAAGTCACCGAAGCAGAAGAAGCAGTATAAGTTTAACCCATTTGTGATGCCTGTGCACTGGCCCAGCAATCAAGGAGCCTCAATCCTCACCACTAATACTAGTGAGGGCCATCCACACTGGGAAGGATTACAAATACATACACAGTAACATACAATTTCCTTTAAGAGCACACAGAGATCACAGTCAGTCTGGGGCTGGTTTCTCCCTTTCTCTCCAGATACCCAATAAGACACCCACTGGCACAGCTATAGAGTGTAGATCTCAGCCTAGTGGTCAAGCTAAAACCTCCAACACCCTCTCTGTCCAACCAGTGCTTCGTGTCCCTGTCCAAGTAGCTGACACACACACATTTTGAGATATGAGTTATATATAAACACACAGACACTCCTAGGGAAGGCTGGCACAGGTTCATCAGTTATGCCTCCTTCTCTGCCAGGCTATTAGGTAGAAATCACTGCCACCAACCACTAATATCAGCTACTATTAAGGCCCTTATCAAAGGGTGGCAATTATTACTGTGCAATATTATTATCCAAATGGTAAGTGTAACTGAACAGCAAGTCATATTGGAGGTGCTTAGTAGAGTATCACTATATACATGCAATGTACTCTAGAGCTTAAATTATCTCAACACAAAACAGCCACAGTTGAAATGTTTAAAAATATTACTAATAAATAATAAAAACACAAAACAATACTTCTTACTATACAGTGTTAGTCAAGGGTTCAGAGATCACAAGAAAATGCTTAAAATAATACAGTAGAATAGATCTGACATGAGTACAGAAAACAACTAGTCTAATCTTCCTATTTCCTATCTATATCTAATAGCAAACGCAGTTCTAAAATAAACTTACATATAGAGCAAGACAGTACTGGTAATGTTGTATGTTCGGAATACAAATGCAAAATGCCCTGAGTCTCTCTCTCTCTCTCTCTCTCTCTCACTGTCCTTAAATTGATAACAAAGTACTACTGACTCATTTCAGATTACATCATTTTTCTCTGGTCCCCAGGCTAACAGAAACTCTGAGTTTGGCAGCCCTTTTGATCTTGCACCTGGTCAGGAAATTACAGCAATGAAAGACATTATACATGCAAATTCTAGCAATTAACTCTGGTCTCAAAACAATAGCAAGAATTCCTTCATCCAGACATCTTGTCTCCAAGTTTTCAGATGAAACAATTATACAATGCTTGACTTATCAGCTTTACTCCAGCACAGTGCAATGCGGTTAAATTTTTGAAGTTCAACATCCAATATACTTTTCTTATTTAAGAGAACAAACCTGTGGCTTACATTAATATTTACAAATGACAGAATGACAGAATTATCTACAAAACTTTGTCTAGATAGGCTGGCAGCCTTCACATATCTTCACATATCTCCCCACTCTGGAGAACTCAAGCTAGTTTTTCAAGTAACCCTTGAGAAATGTTGCTTGAGAGGGTTAGGTCTATCTGAGTATACCTTACCCCATTCTCTGTTCTGAGAGCCTATCTGCACTGGCATTGCTACTCCCACTGTGGTACTGCAGTGACATATCATATGCTTGCAACCCTAGGCTCCATCTTAACAACTTGCCATTTTGTTGACTGGCTCTGTTTAACCATATTAGGGGATTGTGATCTGTACCCACAGTGAATTTTCTTCCATACAGATAAGGCTGATGTTTCTGCACTGCCCACACAATTGTTAGACATTCCTTTTCTACAACTGCATAGCATTTCTCACTGGGTTGGAACCTATGACTGAGATAAACCACTGGGTGTTCTTCTCCCTCTGAAGAAATCTGTTTAAGAACAGCCCCCACCCCATGGTTCAAAGCATCCACCTGGACAACAAATTCTTTGCTGTAATCTGGACTGGTTAACACAGGCGGTCCTCTCAAAGCTTCTTTAAGCTTCTGGAATGCCTGATCACATGCTGGGGTCCACACTACCTTATCTGGCCTGTTTTTCATTGTCAGGTCTGTGAGGGGAGCAGCTATGGTACTATAACTGGGGACAAACTTTCTGTAGTACCCTCATGTCTCTAAGAATGCCCTCACCTGCTTTTTGGTAAAAGGTGCAGGCTATACCTGAATGGCTTCCACTTTGGCAGGTTCTGGCCTGATCTTAGCACTTCCCAGTCTATGTCCCAGGTAGGAGACCTCTGCCATACCCACCTGACATGTCCTCAGCTTAATGGTCAACCCTGCCCTCTGTAGTCTGCCCAGCACCTCCCTGACATGTTGAAGGTGCTCTTGCCCAGAATGGCTATAGAGGGCAAACTCTCCTGCTCCTGCCAGGATGTGATCTACCATGGTCTGAAAAATTCCTGGGGCATTTTTCAACCCAAAGGGCATCTTTGTGAACTCATACAAACCAAAATGAGTCACAAAGGCTGACTTCTCTTTAGCACTGGGAGTCAAGGGCACCTGCCAGTAACCCTTGGTAAGATCAATGGTTGTAAGATACTTAGCCCCACCCAGCTACTCTAGGACCTCATCTGCCCTAGGCATGGGTTAAGCATCTGACTCTATGTGACTATTTAACTTCCTGTTGTCCACACAGAACCTGGTGCTGTCATCCTTCTTTGGCACCAGCACAACTGGGGAGGCCCAGGGACTGTTGAACTCTTGAATTACCACTAGTTACAACATTTACTGTATCTTCTCCCTCAGACTCTGTTTGACTCTCTCAGGCATCCTATAAGAGGCCTGCCTAATAGGTCTTTGTGGTCCTGTATCCAACTGGTGCTGCACCAGGTGTGTGCACCCTGTTTTCCCAATGAATATGTCTCCAAAATCCTGTAACACTGTTTGGATTTCTCTAACCTGGGTAGGAGATAGCTGCTAGGACATTGCTACCCCTTCCACTGAGGTGTCATTCCGAGCCTCATTGAGGAGATCGGTCACCAAATCTCCTTCAGACTCTTCCTATAATCCACTGCAAATACTCAGCACAAGGGCCACACTATCATGATAAGGTTTCATCATGTTAACATGGTACAGTTTGTGCCCCTGCCTCCTGCCTAGCAGTTCTACCATGTAGTTAACATCACTTGCCTTTCTTACCACCTTATAGAGCCCCTCCCAAGTTGCTTGCAGCTTGTTGTGTCTGACAGGAATGAAAACCATTGCCAGCTGCCCTACGGCATACTCTCTAGCTCGAGCATTCCTGTTATACCATACCTTTTTCTGTTGTTAGGTTTCTGCCAGGTTCTCCTGGGCCAAGCCCATGAGTTCCCTGAGCCTTGTCCTGAGGTTTAGCACATATGCCACAACAGACTCCTTGTGAGATTCACACTCACCTTCCCACTCATCATGAAGTAAATCTAGAGGTCCACTCACCCTATGCCCATACAACAACTCAAAGGGAAAAAAATCTCTGGATTCCTGGGGAACCTCTCTGTAAGCAAACAACAGGTGGGGAAAATATTTGTCCCACTCCCTCTTAAACTGGTCTGCAAAAGCCCATAGCTTGGACTTGATTGTAGAGTTTAACCTCTCAACCAGACCATTAGTTTGGGGAGGGTAGGCATTGGTCTTCAGGTGATTCACCCCACAGTACTTCCACAGACAAGTCAGCAGGTCTGACATGAAATTGGTACCTCTGTCAGTCAGTATTTCTTTTGGGAAACCTACCCTGTTGAAAATCTCTAACAAAGCATTTGCCACCTTTTCTGCCTCAATAGAGGACAAAGCCACTGCCTCTGTGTATCTTTCAGCATAATCTACTACCACTAGGATATACTTTTTCCCTGTGGAACTTGGGGTATGGTGATGCCCCACAATATCCATAGCTAACCTCTAAAATGGCTCCTCAATCACAGGCAAAGGCTTCAAAGGTGCTCTCACATTGTCTCCTGCCTTGCCTACCTTTTGTCACTGCTCACAGGTCCTGCAGTACCTGGTTACATCTTTGGAAATTCCAGGCCAATAGAAGTTCTGCATAATATGTCTCTTTGTACATTTTATGCACATATGACCTGCAAAGGGAATATCATGGGCTATGGCTAGAAGTGCCAGATGGTAAGCTCTAGGCACTACCAACTGCTGTATCCTCTCACTTTCTAGCCCTCCCTAAGGGGTCCACTCTCTATACAGTAACCCTTTGTCTCAGTATACAGATTTCCCCTTCCCTTGAGAATCAGGTGCCTCACTAGCTACCTGCCTTAGGCCTTGCAATGTAGGATCTGAGAGCTGAGCCTGTCTCAACTCTCTCTTTGTAACCCTTTCCAGCTCCCCTTCCACAGGAGGTCTGGCATCCTCTGACAGTGGTGCCTCACTGTTAGCCCGGGCACTACTACTCACCTCTACATTTGCAGTCACTCTGTCCAAGGGAACATCAGTACCCACAAGCAGCTGTGGCTCACCTTCAGTCTCACTGCTACAGAGTCTCTCTCTCCTTGGAGTAACCACCTCACCAGTCCTGGCTGCAAGTATGTGGTCTGTCTGGGTCTCCCCCAGGTTACCAGAGCCACATGCTTGTCTTGAAGCTGGACTCCATGTAACTGCATAAACACATGGCACTGCCTCATCAAAATCCTTCCCTATCAGGACATCTGCTAGATTGTAGTTTGGTACCCCTGTTGTCTCAAGACAACCTACTATTGGCATTTTGTCTTTCTCACTTACTGGCTCTCTCACCTTTTGTTCCCCACCTTGCCTCCATGGACATCTGTATGCCACATGGCCCCACTGGTTGCATTCAAAACATTTAACCCTAAGTCCTGGACATGTACCTGGACTAGTGGCTTTCCCTGCTACTGGCAGATTCTGTTGGGGCAGTCTGGGCTGCCAACCATGGGTTCCTTTAGACCCATGAGCAGTAAAGGTGGTCCCTTTCCTGTGCAGGGATGCCCTACTTGCTAGGTATAGGTCTCCATTCTTCCCCATCTCTTCTGAAGTAGCACATTGTCTATCAACTAACCAGATCCTCATGTCCTCAGGCAAAGTGCTAAGGGCTTGTTTCCTCACCAAAATGTCTGCCAGCCCTTCAAAAGTAGTGATCTGACATCCACTCACCCACCTACAAAAATAAGTGCTCAGTTCAGCAACAAATTCACACATGCGTTCATCTGCCTTGTGTCTATGCTCACAAAACTTTTTCCTATAAATTTCAGGTGTTAGCTTAAAACATTCTAACAAGCAATTCTTAACAGCATTATAATAAAAACATTCACGATCAGTTAATTTAGACAGCACAGTTACAGCTTTACCATGGAGTAAGGGGGGCAGAAACTGTACACAGAGCCATTGGTCAACATTATACTGTTTACATACCCTCTCAAACATATGAATGAAACTATCAAAATTATCCCCCTCTTTAAACTGCGGAAGAAATGTACTGACAAATCCCTTCCCCATTACCTCCATGACTGGTGAAGAGTCAGCATCTCCTTTTCGTGCTGCCTCTGCTGCTCCTTTTTCACAGCTTCCATTTCCAAACACCTGGCCTCCAACTCAAGTCTCTTTAGCTCCAGATGGATTTTTAAGTCCTCTGCACAATGGTTGAGCTGTCCATTCTCTGAGTGTTGTACATCTCCACGGCACATCTGATCATCCTCCTGGTTGCTGTTTTCTGATGCAGCTGTGACCAAAGCTGCAATCATGTCTGCCTTAGTCAGGTGTTCCTGCACCAGTCCTATAGCCCGGCACATCTCAGCCAACTGGCTCCTTGTCAGCATTCCATACTCCTCTGCTGACCTGCTTGCCTGCTCTCCCTGACTAAGCTCACAAAAGAAATAAAACAATTGTGATCTGAACTCTGAATATTCACTGTGTGGCTGATTTAGACCACAAAAACACCTTCAGTGATCACTGTACACAAGCTACAGGAATTCACTATCCACACCACTACAAGCCAATTAGTATGTGACAACCAATTAATATGTGGTGTGGATATCCCACCACTGCCAAACAATTAATATGTGACACATGTGCACTGGCCCAACCATCAAGGAGCCTCAGTCCTCAACACTAACACCAGTGAGGAGCATCCACATTGGGAAGGATAACAAATACACACACAGTAATGTACAATTTCCCTTAAGAGCACACAGAGATCACAGTCAGTCTGGGGATGGTTTCTCCCTTTCTCTCCAGATCACCAATAAGACTCCCCACTGGCACAGCTATAGGGTGTAGATGTCAGCCTAGTGATCAAGTTGAAACCTCCAACACCCTCTCTGTCCAACCAGTGTTTCATTTCCCTGCCCAAGTAGCTGACAGACACACATACTTTGAGATATGAGTTATATACAAATGCACAGGCATTCCTGGGGAAGGCTGGCACAGGTTCTCCAGCTATGTCCCCTTCTCTGCCAGGCTGTAAGGTAGAAATCACTGCCACCAACCACTTATATCAGCCACTAATAAGGTCCATATCAAAGGGTGTCAAATTATTACTGCAAAATATTATTATCCAAATGGTAAATGTAACTGAACAGCAAGGCTTATTGGAGTTGCTTAGTACAGTATCACTATATACATGCAATGTACTCTAGAGCTTAAATTATCTCTACACAAAACAGCCACAGTAGAAAGGTTGAAAATATGTAATAATAAATAATAAAAACACAAGACAATACTTCTTACTACATGGTGCTAGTCAAGAGTTCAGAGATCACAGGAAAATGTTTAAAATAATACAGTAGAATAGTTCTGACATCAGTACAGAAAACAACTAGTCTAATCTTCCCATTTCCTATATATATCTAAGAGCAAACACAATTCTAAAATAAACTTACATATAGAGCAAGACAGTGCTGGTGATGTTGGATGTTCTGAAGACAAATGCAAAATGCCCTGAGTCTCTCTCTCTCTGTCCTTAAATTGATAACACAGTACTACGGACTCATTTCAGATTACATCATTTTTTTCCTCTGGTTCCCAAGCTAACAGAAATGGTGAGTTTGGCAGCCCCTTTGATCTTGTATCTGCTCAGGAAGCTACAACAATAAAAGACATTATACATGCAAATTCTAGCAATCAACTCTGGTCTCAAAACAATAGCAAGAATTCCTTCATCCAGACATCTCATCTCCGAGTTTTGAGATCAAACAATTATACAATGCTTGACTTAACAGCTTTCCTCCAGCACAGTGCAATGTGGTTACATTTTTGAAGTTCAACATCCAATACAATTTTCTTATTTAAGAGAACAAGCCTATGGCTTACATTAATATTTACAAATAGAATTATCTACAAAATTTTATCTAGCTAGGCTGGCAGCCTTGACATATCTTCACACCATCATCTGTGCTTCACATTCAGTGCAGAAATAATATAGATGCACTACTGTGATATTAATGGCTGCCTTTGTCACTTGTATCCCTGATGCACCTAATGTATAGGAAGCATATAATATCAGTGTCATGTTCAATACTAAAAGGATCACAGGAACTTATTCATGTAATAACAGAAGGTGTGTACTAAATACCTGGGGCATCTCATAATGAAACTCTAGAAGCACACTGCAACTCAGATAGAAGGTCTAAACCCCAACTATGGGAATACACCATGTTTTATCCACCCCCCCAGCAGAGATGCTAGATACTGCTCCATCTCTGTAAATAGCGGTTTGACTATCAACCCGCCTCCCATTGCCATATCTTCCCATGCAAGGTGGATAAAACAATTTTCTGTGTCACAAATAATGTTGGATACCCTATATCTGACCTGCTCATAGAGGCAGTCCTGACCATTGACATCATTAATGACTACAACAAGATCTTGCCAAGCAGTGCCATGATAGGGCTGGTCTGCAGTCTCTTTCATAAGCAGCGAATAGACATGGAGATGGAGGGCCTGCACCAAGATATCATTCATTGCATGGGAGAGCATGCTCTTCCTTGCATTTACTTTGCCATGTATGTTGCTGTGTGAAAAAAGGAGATCCTGTAAAGCATTCCACTAAATACTGCCTGTCAAAATAGACTATCTACAGTGTACCACCCACCCTGTACATTTGCTTTGGAATGCCAATATGTAGACAAAACAGTAAGCTGCACTTTCTGACATGAGTACCTAATACAGGCCAGCCAACCCTTCAAACCTAACACAGTCCACTGCCCACTCAACCATAACTCTTCTGTCTTCACCACAATATGCACATTACAGTGCGGTATACACTGTGCAACATGTTACTTACTATATGTAACCCAGTATTATACCTCTTCTGGTTCACATCGCAAAGTCACAGCTGCCCACAGGCACATTGTGGACATCAGCTGAAGCTGTAGTAGTACACTGCCTATCAGTGGTCAGCCTGACCTGAGAAGTAGGGTATGTGAAGCTATGTAAATGAAGCTGACTTCCTTTGCCTATGTGTGCATATTTGAACTCATAGTGGAACCATGCAGCATACGATCAAGGTTAGAGCACACAGCAGCTGTGTTGACACATGATGGCTAAAATGCATAACTATCTCCAGCATGACTATTTAACAGTGAGATATACACTGGGAACACTAAAAAACAGCAGATGACCCTACTTCTGATTGTTTTGTTTGTATTTTCAGCTTTTCCCGGTTAGGGGTTGCCACAGTTCGCTAATGATTGGCAGTAGATTTGTATGGTGCTGAGTTGGCAGCCCAGCGCCCAACCTTCAGCAAAGGCATACCCATTCATGCATGTCTTTCGGTGGCCACTCGACCATGGGGAGGACATGCAGACTCCACACAGAAGGCACTCCAGTCGAGAATCGAACAAGAGAACCTCTTGCTGTGAGGCAACAACGTTACTGCTGTACCACTGCGGCACCATGATCCTACTTCTGATACAATGGCATATTACTGCATAAAAAGGCATGTGTGTTCCAGCATATCACACTGACTGTTGGCCTGGCACATTTAAATGCTCCGGGAAGTGCCTCTCATTACTCATCTCATTACTGGAGCACAAGCCTTGTGATTCTATCAAATACTTTACTCTTGTTAAAAATGTTAAACATTCACTGCTAATATTCCTAGTTACATTATTAGCACAATGAAAACTTCATCTAAACTACTGCTGCCAAAGAAGCATAATGAAAATATTGCGCTTACCTTTGGAAGTTAGCATTCCTGCTTTTCTTACAGTTAATTAGCTTACACACAAAGCTGGTGCCAGCACTCAGTGACTTAGGCAGTTAATTATCTCCATTTATTTTTACATCTCTATACAGCAGCTGTAACAGTAGTGGTTATGACTTCATCACAGACCACCAGCCCCACAGGCAAACACTGCCATGGACACCTGTGGCTGAGCCTGCTAGGGCTGGCTCTCCACTGCCATCTTCCAGGGAGACTGAAAGACCCTCCAACCCTGTCAATGGTGGGGCTTCACCAGCCTGATGTGTTATTGTTTCCACCAGTGGCTCTGCTGGGGATGGGGTGTACATTATGTCACACAGAGTCACCTTGCAGAAGTGGTGGGGATGCCTGTGGACCGACATCATGATGCCTGCATAAGCCACCTGGAAGGGCTCCTTTTGTAGTTTGCAGAGTCATGTCCCTGCCCTTGTCCAATCCTCCCCACCACCATTGTCTTCTGTTTGTTGCCTGATGTCTCATAACCTACTGTCCTCTCCTCCCTCATTGTATCAGCAGCTACCCTGTCAGTTGTGTCTGTGTTCTATGTTTATAAATTTGTCCCTGCTACTTACCCTAATCCTCTTACCATTTCTCCAACCCTAATCCTATTACCATTTCTCCAACTTCCCTAAATTCCTTCCCCACTTTACCTTCTTGGTATACAGAAAATTAGCACCTGTCCCATAAAAAAATGATTACTCTTTTTTTTCCTCCTCCATTATATTCATTCCTTAAATGTTTCCCTTATTTTCTTCCCTTTTTGTCATGCTATCCAATATGCCATCTCTACCCTTTAATGTGGTAAAAAAATAGATTTAATGTGTGCAGTAAGCCATTTAGGGTTTACTGTTGCCTATGTCATCCTGTAGCTCAAGTGTGTATGTGAACATTCTGAGCTGCGTCGACCCATGTACATGTACCATGTTCCCATTCTCACCGTGTTGCATCACTCAGCTACATATGGCCCTGGTCTGACCACAAGTGGGTTTCTTAATTAGTTGCTGTTTCCACATGACTTCTTCACAGTGTTAATCATTAATGAGCTTAGATCTGTGTCACTCCTACAAGGGAGACTGGCTGGCTCAGTACGACCATGATGACTATGTTTCTGAATTCCCAAGATTGATCTAATTGTTTTAATCAGATGACTAGATACAGATGGTGGTTAGTGGTTGCAACATGCAGTAATGGGTGATGTGCAACAGATAATAAATTAATGAAAAATAGATATTCTAGTATTTTATTTTTAAATATATAGATAGACAGGTAGATAGATGGATAGATAGATGCATGTATGTATAAGATACATGAATCGTGTTGATTATATTCTGTTATCAAGAAAACAATATTCTGAAATCAAGAAAAAAATAATCTTGTTAAACACCATACTATAACAATATTGCTTTAGAGAGGAATATGCATATGACCCCAAGTTATTAGCAAACTTCATGTGATGTGTAGAATAGAACATGTGTATGCACCTTTAAGAAGCATTTCCAGCTGTAGGCATGTACATATAAATAGTGAGCCTGTGCAGACAGCAGTGCCATTTTGAGAGAACAGCCAGAGTGTTAACATAAATGAGTGTGGTAGTCAGTCTGTTCATAAGTTTTATTTAAGTTTAAGTTACAGAGCCTCATTCTTGATGTGTTTGTATGTAGTAAAGCTGCTTGAATTGAACCCACAAATGTTTGTCTGCTATATCCTGACCAGATGAGTGACATGATGTCAGAACCAGGATTGAAAGAGCAACTTCTTCAAGCCATAAGGTGCAGAGTTGGAGGTTGAAGGCAGATTGAGCTGTTTGAGTGAAACAGAGCTCAGATAAACAAAAAGGGCCAGATATGAACTTAAGGAAACCAAAACTTGCACAAATTATTTATTTTGCAAAGAAAATGAAACAGAGCATTTTGAAGGCACAAAACACATTATTAATAAAATGAGTAGCATGAAAATTTTACTAATCCAATGAAAGGCACAAAGTACATTATTAATTAAACAAAATGTTCAAAACCATGATATTTGATAAAACTAGCAGAAATACTTATGTAGGGCTCAGAATTACCTTTGATTTGCATAGCGAGCATGTTTAAAGTAAAATGAGCACAAGAAAAGTATAATGAGCACGATAGGTTAAAAGGGCATAATAAGTACAATAAAAGGGCAACATTAAGCTTAAAGAGCAAGGCAACTGCATGTTTTTTTTTTTTTAGTAAAAAACTGTGTTTTGGGGATAAATTACTATATTGCACTGGCTGAAGCCATTCAAAGCATAACTAGAGTTGTTCAAAGTATCTCAGAGTGTGCAAAGTGTTTGCAGAGTGTGTGCTTAATTACGGTGCAATGATTTCAAAGATTTTGCTGGGTGCAAAGTACAGTTATATTGCAAAGTGCAGTCAAAGTACAGCCATTTCAAGAATTTTTTTGTGCTGTGTGCATTTATTCACAGAGTGCCATCATTTCAAAGTGCTTCTTACACTGTACAGTTATTTCACAAAGTATAGTCATTTTGAATAGGTTTTGTGCTGTGTACAGTTTATTTGCAAAATGCATTCATTTTGAAGTGCTTTTTACTCTGAGCTTCTTCTGCTGTATACAGTTTATTCTTAAAGTACAGTCATTTCAAAGTATTTCTTACACTGATAAGGAGTGGTTTCATAAACTACAGTGATTTTAAAGTGTTTTGGTGCTGTGGAGAGTTATTTGGCAAAGTACAGTTATTTCAGACTCTGTTGTGCTAGTGGGCATAATTACAAGTTCTGGCATATTTATGTGTGTGTATGTTCGTATATAATTCTAAACACCTTCACTACTGTGTGTTGATATGGTGGAGGCATCTTGCAGACTCTGTCCACTTGTGTTTGATCATAATATAGTAGAAAATTGGACAGTACTTGAACAGGAATAGGATATTTTCATACAATCAGCTTTTTCTGACAAAGATGCACATACAAGGGAATTAATTTTGCTTAACTTAGCTGGGCCAGAGGCCATTGAAAGAGAACATTCATGTGTTTATGCACCAGCTGTATATGCAGAAGATGGGTAAAACTACCATATTGTGGTATCGGCTGAATCAAGACAGGACCCTGAGTGCTTAAAACATACATTTAGAGAAATGTGCAACCTCCAGACAAATGTTACATTAAAGATGCACCTATTTTATACAAGAGACCAAAAACCAGGTGAAACCTTTGCAGCTTATATCATTGACTTGAGAAATAAGGCTACAATGTGCAGATCTACTGACTTGAAAGTTGAGTTAATAAAAGACAGGCTTGTGTGTAGTGTTAATAATGCTGCAGTGAGAAAGGTTTTTGCTTCACGACAGTGATTTAACATTACGCAAAGCTATAGAGATTTTTCAAATCCATGAGCTCACAGAAAGACACACAAGTATACTTGCAAGTGATAAGGGCATGGTTTCAGCAACCTCTAGAACAACCATAGACAGCATGCAGAACATGTCAAGCAGAAACAAGCCTAAGCACATGACAGCTGCAACCCATGTGTTTTCCCGTGGGAGGAGTCATAACTTTCTAGTGAGTTCCAAGACTAGGTCAATAAAATGAACATGCTCAGTGCAGTATACGGGTAAGTCAGCAAAACCCAAGTCAAGTCTTATTGTTAACTGTCTGAACTGTGGAGCCAATCATGAGTCTAAAAGAGAGAAATGCTTAGCATTTGGTCAGCAATGCCACAAGAGTAAAAAATGGAACCACTTTCAAAAGTTTTGTAACTCAAGTAAGCCTCATCTGGTGATTAAGAAAGATCACTCAAAAAAGCAGGATGCTCATATAGAAAGCTGCAACCCTACTTTCTATGGAGATGGTATGTCAGTGGTTGGTGAAGAGATTAATGCAGTAGATTTGTTGGCAAAAAACTAATTATTTTGTGCTGTCCTGATCGATGGTAAACCTACAGATCTCAAATTATACACTGGTTCAAAGTGTAATGTAATGTCAGCAGAAACATTTGCTGAAGTGAGAGCTGGTGGGCAATTTAATTTGGCAAATTGTGTGAAGCTTGTTGTTTATGGAGGTGAAGAGATTCAAACCAATGGCTCAGTAGTGCTTTTATGCTATTCAGCTGGGAAGTGCTGCAACTTGCAATTTTATGTAGTCCAAAGACCTATGCAGTCATTATTAGGTCTCAGAGACAGTTTACGAGTGAAACTGCTTTATTTTACCAAAGAAGTACATCATGTAAGCACATGTCCCGGTTCCAGTTACTGATACTATTTTCTCAGAGTATGCTGATGTGCAAGGTGTGATTTGTCCAGTCACAGAACCAATTGAGTGGATGTCTTCCATGGTAGCTGTTCACAAGAAAAATTCAGATAAAATCAGAATATGCATTGACCCAAGAAACCTGAACAATGCATTAAAGAGACCTCATCATCCTATGTGTACAGTTGAGGAGATTGCCAACCTCATGCCAGATGCCACTGCTTTTTTGTCTTAGATGCAATGAGTTCATTTTTACAAGTAGTGCTTGGTTGCAGATCTTCACTGCTGACTACATTCAGTACCCCATTTGGTAGATACAGATTCCTCAGGATGCCGTTTGGCATAAATTCTGCCAGTGAAGCCTTTCAGCGTTCAATGCAGCAATTTTTTTGGGTATCTGTGTGCTGTAACAGTTGATGATTTACTGGTTGGAGATAATTGTGAAGCAGAGCATGATAGAAACCTCAGGAAAGTTCTGGACAGAGCAGTGAAGTGAATCTGAAGCTTAAACCTCTGAAGTGTAGTGCAAACTACCAGAAGTTACTTATGTAGGTCATTTATTTACCAGTACAGGCTTATGACCAGACCCTTCCAAACAAGTAGCCATTCTTCAGATGCCAGCCCCAGACAATGTCCAAGCCTTATAGAGTTTTCTTGGTACGGTTAACTATTTGGACAAATTTATCTCTGACTTTAGTGAGTTATCAGCACATTTAAGAGAGCTGACACACAAAAATGTTGCCTGGTCATGGTTGGAAAAACACAAGAGAGCATTTGATAACCTCGAAAAGTAAATTCCCAAACTGCCTACATTGAGATACTATGATGTCCACAAACCAGTAGTTCTTTTCTGTGATGCTTCAAAGTTTGGTCTTGGTGCAGTTATTCTTCAAGAGGGCAGACCTGTTGCGTATACATCTAGGACTCTTACCCAGACTGAAATGCAGTATGCTGAAATTGAGAAGAAACTTTTGGCAATAGTGTTCAGATGTTCGAAGTTCCATTATTATCTCTATGGACGAGATATCCAAACAGAAACTGATCATCAACCTCTAGTCAGTATTTTCAAGAAGACTAGGCATGCCACTCCAGCAAGACTTCAAAGAATGATGCTTACATTACAAAATTAGAATTTCAAGATGGTCTGTAAAAAAGGCAAACTTCTTTATCTGGCTGATACCTTATCCAGATCACTCAGAAATACCATGGAATAGCTTGATGCAGAGAATTTTAACTTTGATGTCATGGAAGTGTGCACTTTTTGTACCGTGATACTTGATGAGCTGAGAGGTCATACAAAGACTGATTCAATTTTGCAAAAGCCCAACCACTACATCAATGTTGGATGGCCATCAAAGCAATACTGTATACCACCAGAAGTACAACCATATTTTCCATCCAGAAATGAGATGCTGATGGAGGATGGTATCCTTCCAATGGTCCAAATTTATTGTTCCAACTTCCTTACAACATGAATGCATTCAGATTTTGCATCGTGGCCACCCAGGTTCTGATTTTACCAAAAGAAGGGCAAGAGGACTAGTATTTTGATATGATAAAGTGCTTTCTTCTTGTTCAGTATGCAGCAGTACTCTTATTCGATCTGGTTTGAGATCGAATTGCTGCCTAACATAGCATCCAGTGCTATTACTACTAAGATGAAACGTCATTTGGCAGTCCATGGTAGTCCACACAAAGTTATTTGTGACAACAGTACCCAGTTTACCAGTCAATTGTTTCAAAGATTTGCAAAACAGTGGGACTTTATCCATGTTACTAGTAGCCCTGAATACTTAGAGTCAAACGGCCTTGCTGAATGTTCAGTACAGAGTGCAAAGCAATTACTAGAGAGGTCAAAGTGTGACAATACCAATATCAATATCTTCTTGAATTTTCTTAATCTCAGAAATATAACCCGTGACAATCTACTTGGTTCAGCTGCTCAGAGACTTCTATCTAGACAAACCAGAACAACTTTGCCTATCAGGTCTAGTTTGTTAGTGCCTAATGCTAAAAATAACAGAGCAATCAAAGCCAAACTTTTTAAAAAGCGTTCTTCTCAGAAGTCCAGCTATGATAAACAAGCATATTTCTTTGTCAGTTAAAAGAAGGAGAGACAGTGAGGATGCATATAGCAAAAGGTTTTGATTGAACTGTTCTAGTGAGAGGTATACGTGCCGAGCAGAGAACCTACTTAGTGGAATCGGAGGATTATAGAATACAGGACAAACTGCAGGCATCTTCTTCCTGTATCAGAAATAATATCGCTGCATAGTACCTGTAATACAGAGTCTATATCTCAGTGTAACTGAAGAACATGTCTCAGTATCCATTCCAATTCCTGATGATATCACCAAAGTTGAACATTCCTTGAAGACAGTCCCTGTTGCTAGATCCAATTCTGACTTTTATGTTACATGATAAGGTCGTATTTCTAAACCTAGTGTAAAATACACAGCAACCTGGACATGATTGTTTTATATGTATCTGTTTTTTTTATGATTGCATGTCAAAGAATTAAATCTGTATATTTGCATGTCAAAAGATCATTTCTGTCTAAATTGCATGTAATTGAATATTGTTGTTAAGTATATGATCCATTTCTCAAAGAAGGAGGATGTAGAATGTTTGTCTGCTTTATCCTGACCAGACGAGTGACATGGTGCATACCACAGAGCTGCACTTGAAACCGCCTCAAAGCTTTCAAAGCTACACCACACTTCATTCTGCCATATAAGTTACAGCTAAAAGAAAAAGTGCATAGTGAAAAGTATCTAAGAGCTTTTAAAGCTGTTGATTGAGAAAAGGTGCACTTTGCTTTTGCCTGCCATTTATGTGGCATTTTGGATAGTGTTAAAATATTAATAGCTGTTACAGACAGTTTCTACTGCCATATTTTTGGTTGCTAATGCATCATAGATGCTACATCTCCGCATATATTAAGGAGAATTATCATCAGATCTCCAGTCAACGCATTACTTTATCTGGTCACAAAATGAATTCTAAGAAATTCATCTTGAGATTTTTACTCTTAAGGTGAACTTCTGTGAATCCATTCCTCAGTTACATAGCAGGTTGATTATGATCAGTGACATAAGCATAAACCTATATGACACAGACAGAGGGGCAGACACTACCAAGGTAATTGCAATGAATAATATGTTTAATGAGTTAACCATAAACTATAAATATATGTAATATATAAGGTAAGACTGTAACTATTAAATGGTGTTCGTGTGTCTTAGGACAAGGACTAATAAGCTTGCTTGTGAAGGACTGAATGATTGCTATAACATGGAACACTAGTAAATTACTTGAGAGACATTTGTCTGTTAAAAGTAACACACTCCTGGCTGTAACTGTTAAAGGAGGAAGTCTGGATTAGAACCATTTGAATCATGAAAATAATACCAGAGGTGAGACCATTTTCTATGTGTGTATATAGGTGTGTGTGTGTGTGTGTGTGTGTGTGTGTGTGTGTGTGTGTGTGTGTGTGTTTGTGTAAGGATAAATGACTATGTGTTGGGGGGGTGTAATGCCACCCGCAGTAGTATTTTAAAAAGCCTGTTCCACAGATTTATACCAGGCTAAACCATGGAAGGAGTTAGTTTTATGCTTCCTGTAACTACTCAATATTTTATTAGACATTTTGTTAATGCCAGCATGTGACTCTGCCAATCTAGGTTAAGTAGATGTTTGCATTACAAACCCTAGAGTTGTATCTATGCCTTGTTAAATCAAGGTAGAGAAAAATAAGGGTAATAAATGACTATCACAGATACCATAATTATATAAATGGTCAGCAATTAAGGGGTTGTTTTAAATTACATGAAATCCACACAGAATGAACTATATAATTAGCATTAGTATTAAGAGAAATGAAAGAATGAGATTGCAAAATGAAGCAATTGTCTGCAATTTTGGTTAACAATAACCAAGTGATAATATCCATATTTGGTAGCCAAGGACACATAGTGGGTCTGTGCTACTACCTTTTCGATCAGGTAGTGGTGTAAGAATTAGGAAGTGTAACAAAATGCATAGTAGCTGCACATATGTAAAACTATAAACATATTAATGGCACATATAATGGGGAGGGGCACAGAAAACATGTGCCTCTACCTTTATCAACTGCATCACACTTGGAATTACCAAGTAGATGCCAGTCTAAGGAAGTAAAAAAGAAGCATTTCTTCATAAAAAGTGCAAAGTATTAGTATCAGTGTTCTAATACACCGGGGATAGGGAGTGAAAGGAAGGGAGTACTCAAAACATGTATTTCTTGTATATACACAAATATATTTTCAAAATGCAAGTAAATAAAACATTTTAGGTTATGAAAACAGCTGCTCACACCTGTATTAATTCTTAACAAAAGTATAACTATCAAGTGGTGGTTAGCCCACTTGAGACATGTGAAAAAATTCCATATTCCAAAGGTGGAAAAATAACCGCCATCCCTTCTCAGCACATGGCGGGTCTGAATGAAAGGGAGATTTACAAACATATGGAACATTCACACACATAAATATATTATTAAAATACGTGCAAGACATAAGTTAAGACTGGTCTCATGAAATATACAGTATATATTTTGATTCAGTGTTCAAGTACAGAGTAATTTACAGGGTAACAATGCCAGGACCCAATACAGCTAGTCCCAAAACGTGAAGACAGAATGGCCAAAAAAACATTCTTACATATATTAAGTCTGAGATGGCCATTTCTTGAAATATTCCCTTTTCTCTAAAATATGGTGATTTCAGAGTTAGTATATATATATATATATATATATATATATATATATATATATATATATATATATATATAAGTTTTTGTGTGTTGAGGGCTTTTATCTCCACACTATGGTGTGCAGGGGTGCTTACTCCCAGCAAGAATAAGTTTAAAGGAAACAAACAATGTTTGAAATTCACTGTTTTCCTGAATTTCTGAACATTTTTCTTTGGCATGTTGGCACTCAGCACTACTTACAGCAAACAATGTCATATATCCTCACTGGAATTTAAACTCAAATCTGCAAGGAAAACAGTTTTCAGCTAATTGTTATAGAATTTACAGTATAGAAGATTATGAGTGGGTTGCTGATCATAACCCGTTCATTATGTGTTTGAGAAATGGATGCCAAGAAATTCACCTCAAGAGCAAGACAGTCATAATTCCTTGTAGTGCATGGAGCTTTATCTGCCGCATGTACTAGTAGTAAAAAATCATGTAGTATTTACAGACTTTCAAAGTCATAAAACAATTAACAGACATTGTCAAAAAGGCAGTGTGATGCAATCTGTTACACTTACACTTAACTTTCATGTCTCTCAAATGTCCATATTTTTGCAGAATATCTATATTTCTGCTTCATATTATTGGATTGTTCTTCATAAAAATCAGTGTTTTTTGGACAAACCACTGAGGACTGAAGTCACTAAATAATGACAGGCATCAGAATTTCCGAGTTCGAGTCCTTCAGAAAATACATTATTCTTGCAACATTCACTCATCTCTGAGATACAGCAAACTTGGAGTTATAATACATAAACAATAAATGGGGGGGGGGGCACCGAAGGGAAACCGTCCCCACAAAACAAGCTTAAAAGATATTACTGGGTCTCTTTTTGTTTCCAACTATCTTTGCCTATTCTCATTATAATTGTTGTTTCATTATAAATACAACTCTTCCTATTAATTTATCATTACAAACTCATAGGTTACCAAGTGGGGACTTGAGCTTCTCTGAAATATCATAATGTCTATTAGTTACTGTTTATTTATCTGGTAAAGGTGTTGTAATACTACAGCAAACAGCCTCCAAGATCACACATCTCTATAATGTCACTGTATTAAACACAAATGATAAAATCTCATGTTGATAAATTTTTATGACATTCTCAAATCCCCTGACACTTGCCATTTTCACTGAAATTTCTAATTATTTTTGCAGGTGCAGCTAGCAATGTTGTAATTATCTTCACCAGATGCTGCCATAGCACAGCCAAGTTTATTTTGTGTTCTGGGGTATAACATGGCAGCATTATAAGTCAGTTTTCCTTGAATGTGCTTTTACCAGTGTTACAACTGCCTCTAAGTTACAGTTTATAAAACTCTGTTGCTGCACTCACTTTGGTGCTGATTTTTTTTTGATTTAGATAGTCAAGCAAGGAATGTTGTAAATTATACATTATGTTCCTCAAGAAAACACTTACCAGTCACAAATAAGGGTCTGCTTGTCTAACCAGTAAATAAAAGACCTGCTTTAGCAGTGAGATAGTATTATAGTCTTATGTTTACGACATGATATTTGAAAACATCCATGATATTGCCCAAGCTTACTTAAATACAAAAATGGGTACATGTAACAGTTCATTATAATGTCATGGAGATATACAATTGTATGTGAAGAATTCATAACAAAAAAAGAGTCATCCATGACCAGTAATTATTTTTTTCTCAAATGTTTTTTTTGTTTTGCTAATTTAAAAAGTTGAACAGCATATATGATTCTTGAATGCAAAAATCATCTAACAATGAATGTATTTTTGTTTTTAAATAATCGGTCCTTTCCTCTATTCTTTCTCTTTAGATTTGCATAGTTATGGCAAAACTAATTGTTTTAATCTGTTGTTTCTAAAATAGACTTTAATCCATAATTCTGTTCATAAAGACCAAATGACTTCATTGTGTTTCCTATGCATTTGTGAATCAATCAGGAAGGTATGGCTATATGACAAATGCCTGCCAGCGAGTAATCTACTAAAGCCACTTGAAAGTTGTGTCACCAGTGCATCAGGTAACATGACCTTTGGTGTAGAAGGCTGTGGGTTTTATTCCCATGCCAGCTAGATTAATCTCTAGCACTGCACTCCTAAGTATGTCATCCTTCAGATGAAACATTAAATTAAGGTCCCATCTGCTTCAGTTAGTGGTAGATGTAAAAGACCCCACAACACCTATTTAAATGAGTAGGGGCCCTTTATTTAAAAGACTCATCACTCATACAGTATCTGCAATATATACACTATTTACTTTATTTACAACAAGTTGAATTTGACACATTTCTTCTTATTCTGCAAATTTAGTTGCATTATATAATACTTTGGGACCCAAGCTCCATTTTCCACAAACTCTTATCTTTTCTAAATATTTTGCTAAATTCCATTTTTCAATGAACCTTATTTCCTTCACTCTGTAATTCCATACAGTCCATATAACATTGAATATTTTGTATCTGTTTTGTATGCATATTCTTTGTTCCTATCTTTGTAAAGATCATATTCGATAATGTATATGTTTCCATTGTCTATTCCCCTTATGTCCTCAAAATCATTCAGCTCTCCTAATTTCTTCAACATTCTTTCAATTCTTTACATATTAAAAATATATGCTCAGCCATTTCATTTTCCTTACAATAATTACCTATTCCAGTTTCTTGTTTTATATGACATATTTGCTTAACTGACAATTATAATTACCAGTCTCCACAAAATGTCCTCACATTCAATCATATTTTGGCGTCTTTGCATTCTTGCTTTTATTGCCATGAGCTTACCTTTCTCTAAAGGTATCCAAATATATACATAAAATGGTCAATCATGACATTTTTGTACAGCACTTTTCTCTCATCTTCGATATCATTCTTGCCAAATGAATGTATTTTCTTAATAAATCTTAAACTCTTCATTTGTAACTTGTCTTTTCCTTTTAAGTCTTTGCCTAAATAAATGAAAAAAAAAACTAATGTATATAACTCATTTTCATATTTTAAAGGCAAACTAAATATACTTGCTAAATACATCATTTGAGCCATTCAAACAGAATTTATCAAGTATACTTTTTTTCTTGAGTTATAATTTGAAATCTGTCCAAAAGTTACAGATATTTCTGATTTTCCCTATCAGCTCTTGCCATTGTAATGCATTTTCTTGTCCACCAAAACTCATTCCTAAAGCTGTTACTTCATGATATTGAATTTGATCCCTTCAATTTTTCTGTTATGACCTCAGCCTTACTCTTTTCTTTATTTAAATACAAACCTATTACATTTAGAATCACATTTAAACAATCTATTACTTTGTCCATGCCTTCCCCATCTTTCATGACAATTACAATGTCATCTGCATGAGATAACATAATAGCTATTTCTATACCTTCTTAATGTATGTAGCCTACATCCTACATCTTTTGATTTATACTAACACACTCATTACCAATGTAAATATCATACTGCTTAATGCACAACCTTGTCTTAGACCACTTTTTATGGCTATATCATTACTTAACCAAAGGTTTGCTAAAACATTTATTGTATTATTTTTATGACACAATACACACATTTTGTTTATCTTTTTACTTAGATCACTGAATATTTCTCAGTTTTTCATACTGTATACTATCAAAATTCTTCTTTAAATCATCAGTCATGATTTTTACTTGTTCCTGTCCATTTATCTTATCATCTACCAATTCCCTGATTATCATTAATAATTCATGACTTTGTCTTTCTTTAACACTGTATATCATATCCTCTATTACCTTATTAGTTTCAACTTCCAATGTTTTCTGAATTATTTTCATATCTATATTTTATAGTCTGCATTATTCATTACCACTGCTCTCCAAATCTGCATAGCATATCCATCTCCTTTCGTCCATATAAATTTCATTACTCCTCTACATAAGTCTTTGTAATTGAATCTTTCTTTTAACCATTCATTTAATACTATGAGAAAACATTTCACTTGCCATTCTGTCAACTCTTTATCCAGTTGCTATTCTATCCTATCAGGCTTGGCTGCTAATTCCACATTAACTGTTTTAAGTGTCCTGTCCAATTCTTTTAAACCTATTTCTTTTTTTTTACTCTTTATTATTCTGTTTTGAAAACGTCTTTACCTTTCATACCTTCTTTTTAAATGCCTGTGTCTCAACAAATGTCTCATTTACATAATCTATTACTATTCCCATTATTTTTCTTGTCTTCTCTGTATTAAACCTAATCTGCCTTTCATCTCTCTCATTATTGTATAATCTTCTTTGACTGACTTACTCAAATATGACACAACCTCTTCTATTTTCCTTGTAAAAATATCTGTGTTTATATAAGAAATGCTTAATATGTTTCTTCATTCAAGTCATATAACTAATTTTCTTTAATAAAACAGTTTTTTTCATTTCTTTTTAGATTAATAAACATGTCTCTACTTTTATCTCTATATTATTTTAGCTTTTTTCTTTTTTTCTATCTCCCATAAATAACACTTCTTTTACTTTTCTTTAACAGCAATCCACCATTCTAATTTTGATAGAAATGTTGCATACCAGTATGATCTTTCCAAAATTCCTTTACTATTAATTTCCCTTCCTCATCCCATTTCCTTTCATCTATTGTTTTAATTAATTTTCCTATCTTTATGTATTCTCCATTTCATCTTATTTCTATCCAAATAGCCAAATGGTCTGAATCCCTGTTTGTGATATCTTGGGTGGTGCAATGGTGCAGAGGTTAACATTGTCACCTCACAGCAAGAGGTTCTCTGGTTCAATTCTCGGCTAGGGTGCCTTCTGTGCAGAGTCTGCATGTCCTCCCTGCATTCGCGTGGGTTTCTTCCTGTACTCCCGTTTCCTCCCACATTCCAAAGACATGCAACTGGAGCATTTCTCCCCGGGCCTCCAGTGAAAATAGGTTCTATCCTAGTCAGACTTTCCCAGTCAACAAATGTTAAATAAATAAATAATTGGCAACCTTCAAACACTGGACCCCGCCCAGTTTGGTTTGTGAAGGGCCGATCTTGTCTTCTGAACCTGATTGACTTCTTTGAATCAGTCTCCAGAGCTGTGGACGAGGGTAAGGTAGTCCACACAGCCTATCTGGACCTCGCCAATGCCTTTGACACCATCTCCCACTCTGGAATCATAGATAAATCTACTAAGCTGGGCATAAATCCCTATATCACTCGATGGGTTGCCAACGGGTTCAGTCCTGGGGCCGCTCTTGTTTGGCATCTTCTTCTCTGAAGTACAGGCCAACACTAAGGGACTCTGGCTAACAAAGTTTGCAGATGACTGCAAACTGGGAGCCATTACTGAATCCCCAAATTATGTGGATATTCTACAAAAGGGCTTTACAGAAACAGATGCTTGGTGCCAGAGCCATGAGCTCAAGCTTAATGCCAAGAAATGTATAGTTATCCCCTTTGGGAAAAACCATGTACCCATGAATTATCACATAGGTGGCAGTACACTAAACACCGAAAGTGTGATGAAACACTTAGGGACACAGATGGACAGTGGACTGATCTTCGATAACCACATTGCCAGAACAGTCAGGAAATCCTTCTATGTGGCACACCTCATCACTAAGGGTTTTCATCCAGAAAAAAGGAGGTCATTGTCCCTCTCTACTCATCCCCCATTAGACCCATTATAGAGTACAACACCTCATTTGGTATGTACCTCACAAGACATCTGCAACAGCTGGAAAGGCCACAGAAATACCTCACTAAAAGAATCACAGGCCTAAAGCAGATGCCCTATGCTGATCATCTAAAAAATCTCCAGCTATAGTCTGTGTCATGTCGTCTACTCAGAGGTGATCTATGCTTAACATACAAGGCCATGTCAAACCCTGAGCTGTTGGACATGCTCCACTTAAAGAAATCCCAATCCCTCAGAGCCATACACTCCAGGGATCTAAACCTTGTCATCACAATGAACAAAACATGCTGTAGGGATAGGTTCCTGACCCACAGACTCCTCATACTCTGAAATAGACTGCCCATACATGTTAAGCAGAGTGCCTCCTTGGCCCTCTTCAAAAGGAACCTTGACAATTGGATGGGATATGGGAAATTCACCCCAGGGATCATATCAATCACCCTGCTAGACAGGGGTCCAGGGAAGTAAATATTGTGGAAAGAAATATCCAGGGAAATGTTATGGCTAGGCTTGTATAGGCCCTAAGGCTGATAGCCTAGTACCAACCTATGAACCTATAAAATAATACTCCTTGCTTAATTATTTCTACCTCTTGTGATATCAAAACATAATCTATTTCTGTTCCATGATCTCCTCTTTTATGTCAAACTATTAAATTTCCATGAACTCAACTTACCATACCTTATTATTTCTAACATTTTATTTACATCACTTCCATTTCTTTTTTCCTTTCTTAAATCACAGATGAAGTCTATTACTATTATTATGTCCATGTTTATAGCTATATAATATGTAATTTTCTGAAACATATGCTCTCTATCTTAGCTATTCACATATGCATAAAAGGTTATTATTCTATACACATGTTCTGTCCATCTTATATGCAGAAGTGTTATTCTTTCCATTAACATAAATGTCTAATACCTGTACTGTTTCTCTCAGTAATATTGTCACTCCTGAACATGTATCTTTACCTAGATTAGACATGATGCCCCCATAGTTCTTCAGTCTTGTGTTCAAACATCTTATGGCCTCTAATACTATGATATCTGCAGTAAGTATTTTACACCATTCTATAATACTTGTCCTTCTTTTTAAGCTTTTAAGACTATTTACATTTACTGCTACTGTTCTAAAGTTCTACATTTCTTTTTGAAAAATACTTATACTAGATTATGTTCAATTTTCCTATTCTTTTCAATCATCCTTTTCTCTTTTTTATATGTACTCCTAGAAATGTTATTTTCCTTTCTGTTACTCTTTTATGTTTCTCCTTCGTAATATTTCCAAAATTTCTCCCTTCTATACTAGTATATGTTCTTGTTGTGTGTCTTTCATTTCATCTTCCATTACTTCTTCCCCTTCTGTAAAATTCATCCATAAATGTCTTCTTTTATTACACATATAATATTTCAATTCACATTTCTTTATATCATGTCTGGTTTTACTATATATATAAAACACTTTCGCTTATCACAATTAATAATTAAGTGATCTGATTTTCTACCATAAAAGCATGTCTTATATTGACCCCAATTCTTTCTAATGCATTTATCCCCTTCAGTACATGTAACACTTGGAATGTGAGCAACAGCTTCATTTCTCATTTAAAAAAAAACAATAAAACCCCAATCCACAGTTCAAAGTCCTCTATTATCATAGACTTTGGTGATGTCCATAGCATCCTAACATATTTTAATTAAATGTCTTCCTAAACTCTCTTTTTCCACCTCAGCTCTGAATTGAATGTGAATCTTTTTATTTACCCTCTGGTTTAATCCCCAAAGGGATAACAACATTCTCCCATACCTTATGTATGTCTATTTCTTTTTTACTCTTACTGAACAATTATTTTTTTTTCTTACCTTAGAATTCTTCACTATATTTCTTTTTTTTTTTCCATAATAAATTTTTATTGAAATATATTTTCCAAAAACATTACAAAAATACAATAAACATCTCACACATAATACACTATAACTACTACAAACCATTTATACAATATCTACATGAAATGCTTTCTATATTTAATATATTCCTAAAATCAGTATCATGCTAATATAATATTGAAGACCTTTTCCCATATTTTCGGGTTATTAATATTTTTGTTAGTTTGTTTCAGAAGTAATTTATGTGCTAGCCACAAGCTTAAAATTATTCCATGATGTCTTATGTGGTTCTAGCCAATTTGTGGCTATATAGAGTTTCATCAGCAAAAAAATATTCATACAAATAATAGTTTGCGATCTGGAAAGCTCTCTTGGAGGAATGTGTAGAATCATAAATTCCCATGACAGTGTAGAACTTTGATAACCCATCTTTTGCAGTTGTACTTTAAGAGAGTTCCAAAGTTTATATACGTATTTACAACTCCAAAACATATGAAGAAGATCCGCTGTTTGATCTGCACAGTATGGACAAATTGGAGAATTCCTAGGGTTAAATTTATGTAATCTAAGATGTGTGTAATATGCATTGTTCCAAATCATCAATTGTGTGTACATCAGTTTTTGAAAAGAAACTGATTTCCTAGTTATATCAATTGCTTTTAATATCTGATTGTCTGTTACTGTTACTTTGTTTACCCAATACTCTGAAAGCAAAATTTTGTCCTGAAATTTCAAATCCTTAATTAATTTGTATGCAGTTGCTATAAATTTAGTGACTTGTTGGATAGCTTGCCACAATTCAGAGCACTTATCCACAAATCCGGCTGCAGGTTTAAAGTTCCTAAAATAGCTCAAGGCAAGTTCTTTAACTTGTCTCATTATAACAATGTAACTTCTAGGTAGATTCATTTCCTGTCTAATTTGTAAAGCCGATAAGTCAAGTTTATTAAAAACATCAAATAGAGTCAGATTAACTATTAATGGAAATTTGCTGAGATCGATCAGCTGATTATTTAGTTTAAAATTAGGATTCCTGTGGAAAGGTTGAAGAACCATCATATATTGCAATAAATCTATGGACTGAAATAAAGTTTGCAAAGATGAGACACAGGTTATTATGTGGTCCATGACCCCATATTTTATCAGACTAATTTTGTCCATAAAGGGTAATGCTTTAGGATTTATTTTCCTATCCAAATATGGAATTGACCTCTGGTGTGGAACACTGGTTGCCCATGTTGGTGATGACCAGGTTTAAGATATTGCTGCCCCTGCTGGGGGTGTGGATAAATTGATCCAACGCGTTGGAATTGATGAATTCCAGAAAACGTTGAGCAAAAGAGTTGGTACATGAGTAGTTTTCCCAGTTAATGGTGGGGTAGTTGAAATCACCCATTATTAGGGTGTTGGGTTGTACCCTAATATTTTCCAGTGTATCAACAAAAGAGGAGTGGGAATCCTGGGGCATGGAGGGGGGTCTGTAACAAGCTACAATCTGGATTTCAGTCTTGACCAGAGTTAGCTGAACTTTGATAATCTCGGCTGCATTATGCAGAGCAACTAGCTTGGAGGTGTGGATATCCTTAATGAATAAGGACATGCCTCCACCTTTAGTGTTTCGGTCCAGGTTAGGTGGCCAAAAGATGTGGTATGAATTATAGCCTGGTAATGCAGGGAGCTTTGAACCAGGTCTCGGTCACTGCACAGATGTCGATGTTTCCCATTTTAAGGAGTGCCTTGAGTGAGTGCATTTTGAGCTTTAGACTTCTAGCATTGAGTAGCATTACCCTCAGATTTTGCTTGCTTGTACTTGTTACGGTGGTGAATTTGTCATTTGAACCTTGCCTAAAAAAGGCACTATAGGGGTGGCAAGAGCCTTTGCCAATATCCAGAATCCCAAGGGTGACAGGTGCAGGCCATCCTGGTCTGTCGATCATGTAATCCCAGGCAGACAGATGCTGGATTCCCTTAGAATAACACCAGAAGCTTAGCCAATTGTTGAAGTCAATCATTTTGTCCTTGTACTGTGGTATCATTCTGTGTGCTGGCAGGATGCTACTCAGGGCTAGGGTCTTAGCTGCCTGGGCTACATGAATGGAGAGCTCCTCCATGTCTCTTTTCATGTAGTCCAGGGAGGTATGTCTCAGGTTGTTCACACCAACATGGACACTGACAGAGTAATATTTATACTTGTTGTGGAGTGACCTGAGTGCATGCGTTATGTGGTGGATCCTGGTACCCGACAGACAGCTGACAGTAACTTTCTCCTTGTTTAGCCTGGTGAGTGGAACATCAGTGTGCCTGACTATAGAGTCACCTATGACTAGAGTGTTGGGTAAGGTATTCCTTATGGGCTGTAGTTGAGTGGCACACTGAGTTTATGGACTATGTGTCATTTGGGTTGTGTTGGAGGGTGAAGGTTGCTCGCATTTCTGTAGTGTAAGAAATAACTTATCCTGCTCTTGGAATCTTAAGGAATTTCTGCTTAGTTTCAGTAATGAATTACCATCCACAGCCTGATCAATCCAAGCACAACCTTTTCCAGACAAAGGGTTTATATACCAGTAAGGATGGAAGAGTTAGAAGATCAAATTACTACTCAGTCCTTTTAGTCCCTACTATTACCCAATCACTCGTACTACAGAAGGTCAGGAAACCCTGTTACTCTCAATAATAATGAAGACAGACTATCAGCAAATAATGGCTGCCAGAAACACAGGAAACTCAACAAACAAAACTACCAGGCCTGGACAACAGCAGGCCTCTATCAGGATTATGCGATAAACAAACACCAGAATACGCTGAAACACACCCGTTTAATAGCAAAGCTTTCAGGTACAAACCCTTTATCAATACTCATACAGGTTACAAATAAAATCAAACATTTAAATAGAAGCCAACAAAGCACATGACCAGCAGCCAAAGATCATGTGATGAAAATTTGTGTTTAAAAAATATGTGTTTAAAAAATATATGCATAAACTTTAAAATACAATTATTTCAGTACTGAATGTTGTAATTTCACTAATATAGGCTTTAGTGTGACAGCAACATTCAAACCAGGCATCTTGTCAGCTGAAAGTCTTAAAATCCATTCAAATTCTTTTAAATCTTCTTCTTCTTCTTTCGGCTTTTCCCAGTTAGGGGTCGCCACAGCGGATCACCTTGTCCGCACATTGAATGGCAGTGGAGTTTTACAGTGTCGAGTTGCCAGCCCGGCACCCAACCTTCCACAGAAGGCACACTCACACGCACACCTAGGGCCAATTTAGAGTGTCCAATCCACCTGCAGCATGTCTTTGGGATGTGGGAGGAAACCGGAGCACCCGGAGGAAACCCACGCGACCACAGGGAGGACATGCAGACTCCGCACAGAAGGCACCCCAGCCGAGGATCGAACTGGAGAACCTCTTGCTGTAAGGCAGCAATGCTAACCACTGCACTACTGTGGCCGCCCAAATTCTTTTAAATCTAATAAATTGTTAATGTCGCCCCCCCTCATGGATACACACACTCTATCAATAACGCGAAATCTAAACTTGTGTTGATTGCCACATAAGGATATATGCCTGTATAAGGCATTCCTATCATTCCCTCTCCGTATCTCAGACTTGTGCTCAATGATACGATCTTTTAATCTTCTCGTAGTCTTACCTATGTAAAAACATTGGCAAGACGTGCATGTAGCTAAATATATCACATTAGTTGAAATGCATGTTGCCATGAGATTAAACTTGTATATAATCCCACTTACCGGATGCTTAAAGTCTAAGCTATTTTCTTTATTTATTATATCAGGGCAGCAACTACAGTTGAGACATTTTAAAGTTCCATATATATTAATATTATACACTTCAGTTGAATTTTTAAAATCCTTGTAGCCAAGCTTACATTTAAAATTTGCCATGTTTTTATAAGAAAAAAGTGGTCTGTCACCAATAATGGATTTGATTTCACTGGATGCCAATAAAACAACCCAATTTTTCTTTATAATGTTCCTTACAAACCTAGTCATACAACTAAAAGTAGTAACATATGTTAGGGTATCACGATTTCCATGTGCTACAATATTTTCATTCTGGTGTTCATCCATAAGAAATAAAGGTTTTAAACCTAAATGCCTATTATTTATAGTATCCATTTTAGCTGTTTCTAATACACTGTCTGGATAACCACTATTTCTAAATTCATTAATGGTTTCATCCAGCTGCGACATGAAGAGACTATCATTCATGTTAAGTCTACATATTCTATTAAATTGTGATTTAACTATACCATTAAAAACATGTGATGCATGCATGCTGGTATAGTGAACATACCTGCATGCATTTACCACTTTTTTATGTACTGTGGTATACATTACGTTATCCTGTACCCCTATTTTAAGATCTAAAAAATTAATGAACACATCAGAAAATTCTATTTTAAACTTTAAGAAAGTAGTGGATTCATTCAAAAAGTGTACAAACTGTAACAAATCATCAACATCACCTTTCCATATGAGGAAACAATCGTCCACAAACCGTTGATAAAATAATATATTATTGACATATGGACTAGTGTCATTTACGACAAACTTCTTTTCCCATATAAAAAGTACCAAGTTTGCATACATGTTAGCTACGGGCGTACCCATAGCAACACCAGTATTTTGCATATAAAATTGACTATCAAATAAAAAAAATTATTATTCAAAACTAGGTTTAATAATAAACATAATGTTTCAATATCCCTTTTTACAAACGTAGAAGAGTTGTTTAAAAATTCACAAATTGATTCTATCCCAAACTCATTAGGTTTAACTGTAAACAAGGACGTTATATCTAAAGTTACCAGTAAAAGCCTGCTGTTCTGCACTACATCCTTGCCCATATTGTTATACCATACTCTTAGTTTTCTAATAAAATCTGGTGTATCTTTCAAGATGGTATCACATTTTTCTAATAAAGGCTGCAACCTTCTATGTAAATAGACTGAAATAGATTCAGTCAACCACCCCTTCCCAGAAACAATAGGTCCCATTGGTGATTGAGATAGTGACTTGTGAATGTTAGGTAAACCATATAATTGTGGGACGACTGGACAAGGAACAGTAAAAAAATGAAATAAGTCAAGTGTTATATCATTAGAAAGTTGTAGGTCATAAATTGTCATATTGAGCATACTTATACACTTTTTCACATCAGCATGCACAATAGTTTTAAAAGCATCAGCATCATCTAACAATTTCAAAACTGCATTCTGATAATCTACCCTATTCATAATTACAATAGCCCCTCCCTTATCTGCCTGCTTAATCACAATATCTTTATTACTTTGCAGATTCATAAGGGCTGTGTATTCCTCATAACTTAAATTATATGTTTTACTAACAGCATTATTTTTATTTTCATACAAGGTTCGTAAGTCCCTCTCACATAAATCATGGAAAGCAATTACTACTGGGGGGTTCACAGGTACAAAAGTACTACGCCTTTTACAAATACCAACATCATAGAAATCATTATTAAACATAAGTTTTAAGCTTAGATTCCTAACAAACTGTTTCAGCTCAATCAAAGCTCCCACAATATTGTCCTTTGAAGAAGGAATGAAGCTGAACCCTTTGAAATTTTGGCACAGTTTTAAACAGATCAAGGAGCAAGCAGACTCTAGAGAATGCTTTTAACTGCAAACAGACTAGACTAGAACACATAAACCTCAAAAAATCAAAACCACGGATAGAGCACTCACAAACAGAAAATACAACTCTCAGTATGAAAAATCAGTTTACAGTTAAGTAATTCAGTAAACATGCAATTAGAGCAATGAAAAATACAGTTAAAACAGTTAACAGTGCAAAATGTAGTAGATTAACTGTATATCACAAGCGTATCAGAAGTGCAATTCAATGAAATAAGTGTATGAAGTGACATACACAGGCATGAATAATTCACTTTGTGGTCATTCATTTTTGTTCCAGGTTATGCACAAGCCTCATTATTCAATTTTGGTCTATTATGCATTGTTTAATAAGGGTGATTCAGAGACACTTAAACCTAATTGCCTCATTGTTATAACTGCCACACTATGATTCTCAAAATTCTGTGATACAAGTAGCCGTAGCCATTGCAATGCTTATTTTGTTACAGAAATTTGCAGAGCAGAAAAAGAGTAGTAGTAGACAAAGAAGACTTCAATCCGGAGACAAAGGCTAAGGCTACAGCCCCTGTGGGAATGTGCTGGGGACAGTGACATGAGAGAATGTGTGAACAACTTTACAACTGTTATGCTGTTGCTGGTAGGAGATTGCTTCTAGTCTACATGTTAAAAGGGAGTAGAAGATACAGAAGGCCTTCTGACTGTCTTCTGTAGTATATTACCATAGGATATTAAACATTACAGAAAGGTGTAACTTGGGATTGTGTCAGGGGACACAGGCCATGTGTGGGGGTGATTGACTGTATAAATGAAAGTGTTTGTCATAGGGGAGTTTTCTGGCCACTTGCAGACAGTTGTATAAGGAACACAGAGGGTGGAGAAACCATATTGCCAGTGGGAATTCTGTGGCAGTTGCAATAATTGTAGTAAGGACATATGACATACATGCCAGTTATATGGACTAAGGTGTACTGCATATGAAACACACATTGTTGGAGAGAGTTTATCTTAATGACATTACGTTGTCCCAAGTTACTTGGAGAGCACCTTGGGGACTGCACATGACATACTCATGAATGCTTTCAATGAGCCTTATCATCATGTTGTACTGAATGATTAACACGGAGAGTGTGTACACAACACTGGACAATCAATGGCCATGGTATAACCAAGCTTGTTTTGCCATTGAAATTCACTTTTTTTGGGGGGTGGTCGATGATATGCAGTGGTACATATGTATCATATGCTGCAGAAAAATGCCAGGGGGGGGTAATGGACAGGTGCAGACAGTAGCAGCCATCCACATGGGATTGTGTGGTGGAATGTATATAGGTCACATGCACTGATTCATTGTCACCACAAATACTGTCACAGCAAGTTTATCCAGTATATAATGGAGACACACCAGTGACCAGCTAAAGACAGCTGTTCCATGGCAGTGACATGTGGTTTTAGCTTGCACTTCTGACTGGGTCATTTCTTGCACAATCTTTGCTCACTTTGGACACAGGGGATGCTACAAATATCAGCAGTCAGCAGTTAATCATATGTATTATATTTCCACATTTACAGACTAGGATGACTCCTAAGGAGCACATACATATTTAAAAAGTTTTCTAGATAGACATCTTGCTGCAAGCCCTCCATCTATACAGCTGATGGATCCTCTTAAGTGGCAAACATGACTGTTGCATGAACATGTATGGCCTTAACTTGTGGATGTAAATGCTATCAGCGGCGATAACAGAGCTACACAACAAATGTGATGTAGGGTCACCTACATGATCCACCATACTATATCACAAAGCAAATGCCACTGCATGGAAGAGTGTGGACATGGGTGGCATCTACCTACACAGAGCATCTTCACAGACATGATGAAATGCCTGGAATGGACACTGGAGCAGGACATCACCCACTTCCATGGTTGTCTGTGGGTGTTTCCTCAGGTCAATATGCTCTTAAATATGTGTCATGTATTCTGATCTGACACATTTAGAACATATGGTTATATCACCCATAGAAACACTTCAGGACTCCAGTCAGAATAAGATTCTGAAGAAGGCACAGTGGCATATGTTCTTTGCATTCAGTATTACTGTGTAGTTGGTGCAGCACTGAGAAATGGGATTGTTACCAAATAACATTGACATACCAGGTGGTTCCTACCTGCTTTCACAGGTAATTTTGTGTATGGCTCCTTCATCATGGTTATGAGCATGCCTGATGTTGGAAAAATGTCTCACCCTGACAATAATGGCAATCAAAACATGGCATAGTCAGTGGCCACAGTGCCACCATCAAGCAGGGGTACTGAGGTGGGCATATTATCTACCACTTCCACTGACAAAGTTACATTGTGCAACTCATCTCTCATTCCCATGTGATCAATAACAGACAATGGCCATCTAACACAGCAGCACAGGGTGCCCAGTCATCTCCTGCCTCTCAAGCATCTGGGTAGGCAGCTACACTGAGCACTGGGGCAGCAGTAGTGGACAGCATGCCAGTGACTGGTAATGCCATAGATCCTGTCCTACACTCATGCTGATTGTCGCCATCATTACACAGCACATGTATATGACAGTCATCCAGGTACAGGCTGATGCCACTCTGGCCACAGCAATTCTGACTGGTTGAATGGGCTTCAAGATGACAGAAGAGAGACCTTTGCATATATAAGCATCATTCCTGCAGAGCATATGAAAATATTTATCTTCCAGATAACTCTACTGTCTCCAACTGGAGTCAACTCCATTCACATGGTCATCCCTCATCTGCCTCCAGTGGGGTAACTCACCATGGGACAGCTTGGCACAGTCATGGTCATGTACTGCTATGTCCTCTATACCTACTACCAGTGTTATGTGTGTTGAATTCTGCCATCTTTGCTCCCATTTACGAGGTGAGCATGATGGGCATCATAATGGCATGGCATGTTGTTCACACTTACAAAGCTCACCATCTTCTACCAGTCCCTGATTATGCCAATCACATTCCTTGTAGAGGATGACCCCATGGAAGGAGATGAGGACTGTCTGTGCAGTTACCTGCTGAGGATGCCATTGGCCTGTCATAGAAACAAATGCACAATGTAACAACATCTGCAGGGCCTGTGTCAACCTACACACATGCTGACCAACAACTTCTTACCTCTGTACATCTACCAACAGAGCAGACATGAACCCTCCCTGCACAGTCTTCTAAGCTCACCACAGTTAACTGGCCATGACACTCATGCACATCCCCATCATTTTCCTCAACACACACACACACACACACACACACACACACACACACACACACACACACACACACACACACACACACACACACACACACACACACACACATGCACATGCACACACACACATGCACACACACACACACACACACACACACACACACACACACACACACACACACACACACACACACACACTGCACATTGTCAATGCACGTTACTTTTGGACTTCTTCCCTGTTGCATATGATGACATCTGTGCCTTGGCTTAGTGTTCTCTTTCTGTAGTAGTTCATGTCTTATTCACATATTACCAGTCATAGCATTAAATAGTATGCCTAGTTGTACTGAGTTCTTCAATGTTACTACTTGTCATGTGTAATCTGGCCCATAGCTGTGAACCTGATCCTGCTTCTTTGTGAGTACCATAGCATCCTACACACAAAATGGCCACTGCTGCTTATCCCTAATAGTCATGTCCTCCCCATCTTCTTCAATAGGACCTTCCTCTATTGCTGGCTTTAGCACATCTTCTCCTCAAATGGCAATACCCAGATGTATATTAGTCTGTACTGTCATGTTGTATAACGCTGCGTACATGCAGATTTTTAGAGCACATAGCAGTGTACCACCAGAGAAATCTAAGCAGGGGAAGTGGGTTTTCATCACTACAAACACACATTCCATCACAGTACAAGTCTGTGACAGTGCAGAGTTGTATGCATTCTCTGCTATGCCCTGTGTGTTTTGTATGGAAGCTATAAGTCATGGCTTCAGGACATATTTGGCATAACCATTGAGATGTCCTTGAATGTTGTCATCCTGCTCAAATTGCTGATATAAATCATGTGTGCCAGATGTGGAAGTCATAGGCATTGCCACAGAAGCACACTAATAGTGTATATTATACCTTGTGCACTGCAAAGTATCTGGTTGTTGATGGAATGGAACTGTTACAGTCAATATACCATTGTTCCTGTGTTCCAGGGTCCCAGGTGGGTTCTTAATGGTAACATGAGTGCAGTCAATGGCACCTGCTGGTGCTTTTTCTGTCCTCTGCAGTACATGGATACCACATATGCTCCCCTATATGCTGTACATTGCATCAAGGAATTAGCAGAGTATCCATGAGGCATACAATTGGGATACCGCCACCATTATCTCAGTTCATTGCTGGAAGGTACTTGTACCCAGTACTGTCAATACTACACATACCCTGCTATCAACAGGAATCAGTATTCCATGAATCTTAGATACTTGCATGTGAGGGCAACATACGTGTAACAGAAAATGTATGGTGTCTCTGTCCACATGGTAGTGATCCACTATTTACTTGTTGTGGAGATAACAGGATGTTAAGCATGGTTGAATATTTTGAGAACATGGAGGGTGATGTATACATCTCTAGCATATGCATTTTGACAAATCATGCTTCTACCACAAACACTGTAGTTTGTTTTTTATCTGTTTACCACTATTTTGTGGTGCAGAGCTGCACTGATGGTTTTGGCTCATTGCACAGTTTTTATATGTTTCTGAATGACTACCATGTTGTTTACCCTCATCTTCATTCACCATTGACCTTATTGCAATAACATCAGAAATTTTCATTTCACTATATGTTCATTTGCATAAGCTGCTATATTTTGTGGCATTGTGTAAGCATGTTAACAGTGTCTCTGATTCCACCCCATCTTGTGCACTGCCACTCATCATACAGGTTTGTCTCAAGCATATCCCATCCACAGTCCGCTAGCATAACAAGGTTCAATTACTTAACACAGAAATCATAATGCCTTAATTTCTGCAGGAAATGTTTTGAATATATATATATATATATATATATATATATATATATATATATATATATAAATGACAATATTAACATTAAAAACAATTTCTTCTTGAATATAGGAAGCATATTTTTCATTCTTTTGCAAAATTATATTAACAGAAACACCAAAATGTCCTCAGTAATTAGTTTTGTGATGTAAGATCAGAAAAAAGGCATCGCTGGACTAATGAATTCAAATTACAATAAAGCATTATTATTATTATTATGAAACTAATTCTAACCTGCAGAATGCAGCTTCATGAATGGGTCAGTCCTCGATATTCATTCTTTTTTAGTCTTTATATTGATCTTTTATTGGATTTCAACAAAATGAATTTATGCAGAAAGCAAAATGCAGATATAAAGTTAAAAAATGTAATTAAAACAAAAATAGCAGATGAAAATAACATTGAAACTCTGTACTGCATAGGTTCTAAACAGCTTAGCTTGTGGGACAATTGCATAAATGCAAAGCTAAAGCTTACAAAAACAAAGCTTTAAGTACCTTGTCCATTAAATTCACTGTACTTATCGCTGTTTCCAATATAAGGTAAAGACACACGGCAGGACCACCAGGCTCTAAAAATCAAATACATTTATTGTATATTCAATGGACAAGCGCTTTCACATGTAAAAACATGCTTCATCAGATCTCAGAAAACAGTCAAACAACTTAATTTAAACAGATTTAAAATATTGCCAACCAATCCAGTTCACAGCAGGAAAATCAAGTTAATTAACTAACTAATTAACCCCTTCAGCGGTAAGACAAAAGCTGATTAAAGACAGAATAAAATCCAAATTAAGCAGCCAATAGGAAATTGTGTGTGTATATATGTATATCTATATATATATGTGCATATATATATATATATATGTATATATATATATATATATATATATATATATATATATATATATATATATGTATATATTCAACAATCACACACACACACACAAATCCTAACATAATTATATGAGTGTATGTGTATATAAATTCATATAAAAATACATCTGTATGTATAAAACAAGACATAACATATGTGCATCAAATATTAAATATATAAATATACATAAATAAAGAAAAAATAAAATAAAAATTAAAAATTAAAACTCAAACAAATTTTATATGAATATAAAAACAAAATACAAAAATCAGAAAATTCCCTTTACCAGTTACAATATACATGCTATAATCTGGTCATAAATCAAACAACAATATTGCTGTACTCTAATAATGACCTACTTCAGCTCATCCTACTTTAACCTACTCAGGTTTACTTTATCTTATTTTATTACATATTATTTTGTTATATTATATTATATCATTAAATATTATTTTACTGGACGTGCTACCAGGGCTGGTTTAAGACTAACATGATTGTTAAGCCCTGGACAAATATGGGCACGTAACCTAAAAATCCACTTAACTTCTAGCAACGCTAATTGATTGTTCAAATTGCCCCCTCTCACATTAATCGGCACTGTTTGCAAAATCCTAAAGTTAAACGTATGGGTACTAAAATTAGTCACATGTTTAGCTAATGCATTTTGTTGGTTTGAATTTTTGATGTCGTATAAGTGATTATAAATCCTGTTTCTCAACCTTCGTGTAGTCTTGCCTACATAGAATCAGGTACAACAATTACAAGATGCAAGATATACTGTTAACACTGTTACAGGTAGCAGTAAATCTAGGAACAACCCTGTAATTTAAGACAGGATGGTCAAAATTCTGTACAACAGTTATAACACTACACATCCTGCAATGTTTACATGAAAAAGTCCCATAGCTCAAACTCCTATTTGGAATCAAACTATTATTGGGACACCCCACCACATCTTTACATAAGATACGTTTCAAGTTACTACTATTTTTATAAGTGAAACATGGAGACCTCCCAACTATCCTGGCAGTGGCTGGGTCCAATAAAAGTGCATGCCAATTGCGCTTCACTACCTCTACAGTATAACTGATATCTCCTGAATATGTGGTGACAAAGTGAAGCCTATTGCTGCTATCATAACCATTCATGTTTCTTATTGAGAAGACAGCCGAGCCCATTACTTCCTCTCTTACTTTTGCTAAAATAGACTTTTTATAGCCCCTGTCCAAGAATAACTTATCTAACTCATCAAACTGTAATAACAGATCATCCATATCTTTACAAATTCTCTTCAGTCTATGGTACTGAGTCTTAACAATGTTAGAAAAGGTCATCCTGGGATGCATACTATTAAAATGCAATAGAGCATTCGTCCAGCAGGATTTCCGATATAATTTGGTACTCAGTAGTCCAGCACAATCTTGATGAATGGTAATATCAAGGAAATCTACAGAAACATAAGAAGAGGTCATACTGAACTCTAAAAAGTGGGTTGTAGAGTTCAAATAAGCAAAAAAATCATTCAAACTACCTTCATCACCTTTCCATAAAAATAAAATATCATTGACAAAACGTTGATAGAGGAGAATATTAGAAAACCCCAAATGGTCAAACAAAAAAGCCTTCTCTCAATGGTACATGGCAAGATTAGCATAGGAGTTCACACAGGGGTTACCCATTGCAACACCCCAATGCTGTAAATATAACTGGCCATTAAAAATAAATATATTATTGGTCAGCACCATGTCTAAAAGTGTGGTAATAAGCACAGTCTCTTCATTAGACATACTTTCACAGCTGGTAAGAACTTCCCTAACAGCTTCAAGTCCAAAATCATTAGGAACAGATGTAAATAGGTTCTTAACATCTAAAGAAACCAAGATACATTTTGAACATGTGGGGTCATATTTATAGATCTCAATATCATCCAACAATTGGAGAGTATCTTTAAGTATAGTAGGAATCTTTTTAACTAACGGACCCAGCTGGTGTTCAATATAAACCGACATGGTCTCCATCACCCAGCCACTGCCAGATACAATTGGTCTCATTGGAGGAGATGTCAAAGACTTATGTACCTTAGGCAGACCTTTTATTAAAGGAACTAATGGATGTTCAACACATAAATAAGAATAGAGTTGATAATCTATTTGCCTACACATTAGTAGATCAAATAAATTATCCCAAATTCCTCTAATAGCTTTGTCTAGAAGCAGGGTATCAATCATTTGATATGTCTGAGGGTCCTGCAACATAGTTAACATGGCCTCAATATAACTAGAATAGTTTAAAAGAACAATGCCACCACCCTTATCAGCAGGTCTAATGGTTAGGGCATCATTTCCACACAAGGAAAGAAGTGCTCGATGTTCATCCTTGGACATATTAAAGTAGGTATTTTTACAGCGATTTTCACCAGAAAACAATTCATAAAAATCATATTCGCATAATCTAACAAAACAGTCAACATGTGTTGGAATGACTGGACAAAAAGCACTCTTTCTTTTATTTTTGCTGTTTCCAATATGTGTGCATGTGTGTGTGTGTGTGTGTGTGTGTGTGTGTGTGTGTGTGTGTGTGTGTGTGTGTGTGTGTGTGTGTGTGCGTGCATGCGTGCATGTGTGTTTGTGTCAATACATGTGCACATATCAATATCTATATCTATATCTATCTGTCTGTGTGTGTTTCTGTCTTTCTGTATGCATCTAACAGTACAAGATCCTCCACTTGAGAGAAGCCAGTTTTCCAATCCTTGAACAAGAATTTGCTATATCTCCTCACTAAAACAATACAGGGCATGAGTAGCATATCCCATGCAGACCACATCAAGGTCCTATCCCTGTATTCTGTCTCCTACAGGCTGTTTAGGGGAGATCTATGCCTGGTATACAAGGCATCATTAGACCCCATCTTTGATGAAACCCCTGCATATACACAAAACAAACAGCACCGGAAGTACCTATTTTAAAGAGTTAAAGCTCGCATATTATATAAATAAGACCTGCTGAAGAGACAAGAATGTATTCCAGAGGCTACCCCTTCTCTGGAACAGGCTTTCCATCCATGTGAAGAGAGTTCTCCCTAACCCAATTCAAGGGTAACTTAGACAATTGGATGGAGAACAGGAAAATCATCCTCAGTTTGGCACCTATGCCTGTAATGGACACAAGCAACCTGTAAATGGTTCATCTCCCAAGCCCCTGCTAACACTTATCAGGGGTTCAAGAACTTGCCAGAGATTTGGGACACATGGCTAGGATTAAGAAGGCCTTTGTAGTTGTTAGCCTAGCAAACACCTATGAACCTATATCCCAGGAATGATAGGTAATGAACAATTCAAAAATCCACTTTATTTTGGGTTTAATGCTTTTGTCCATAGATGGACTTCATCAGAACTAATTCAATGAGTCATACCAGCTCATTTATTCAGAGCTTCCCTGTGCTTGGCTTGGACACCTGTGACTACAAGACTTCTACTGCTTCTAAACCATCTGGACCTACAAAATGATATAAGTATTTATTTGCTCTAACTGTCTTAGTGCTATTTAACACTTCTGTGTTGTATTTATTGATTTTGTTGAATTTTTCACTGTTTTTCAGACTACACTTGTTAAAGAAGCACCATCTGTCTGTTACTGTACTGCCCTTAGGTTATTTTAACAGCATTCTGATATTCCCTAATCACCTCTGCCACTGCAAAAGTTGTTCTGAGTTTGCAAAGTTCTCGCGAGTTTGCCAAAATATTTCTATGTTTTGCAAAGGTTTTCTGTGTTGTTGAAGTTTTCTTACACTTGTACACTTTTTCTGCATTTTGTGAGCATTTATTAGGGTTAGTGAAATTATTTTTAAGGATTCCTGATCCTGCCGGAATTCTGACTGTTGTTGTAGAGCATTTGTTACTGCACTTGAGCTTAAAACCACTGCATTTTACATTAAGAAAGTTCTTTTGCACACTGGTGGGAGAAGAGGGCTGAATTTAACCCATCCAAGTTGGGAACTGCTTGTAGAAGGTTTATTGTGTGTTTAACTGTTTGGCCTGAGGGCTTAAATGTGTACAAGTCTTTCATCCTGTTGATACAATAGCCTCACATTTGTGTGATTCCTTGTGCATTGTATATAAGCAAACCTTTCCAGTTTAACATCCTCTATGGGAAACACTCTCCATAATCTCCCACTGTTCACAGCTGCTAAAAGATGTGCCTGTTTGGGCAGAGGGTGGTACCACTGCAGGTCATCTACCAGTATACTACTAAACATTCTCACTTTGATCTTTAATTAACTCTCCCCTACTCCTTCCCATCTACTAAGGACCTGGTATGATGGATAGGCACCTGTCAACTCTATTTCTAGCCTGGTGGGTATGGGTATACTCAGGCAGTATAGTAACTGCTCCATGTTCACTGATAACCATTTAGTTTTAGAATAGACAAACACAGTGTGTGTGAGAGTTGTAAATACACAATGTCATTGGAGGCAAAGTTATCACATACACACATGAAAAATGCAAACCAGGTTGTTAGCGTTACACCCAAAATACTCACTACCAACACTAAGGAACAAACACATAGACCCACATATGTGGAGGTACTCACTTGTAACTTACCCAAACCTCCAAGACCTCTTAAAAGCATCTTTTAGTGGCCCTGCACACACTCAAAAAAAACCTAGCACCTCACAAAACACATAGCTCTGAAAATCATAGTAGCCCCACTTCCAAGCTCATAAGGCAACACACCATGCAGCCAAACATTCTAATTATCATGGATTCCTTTGTAAGACATAATGATGTGCCCCTTACCAGGCTAAACAAGGAGATGGTCACATAAAGCTGTCTGTCTAGAGCCAGAATCTGACAGACCATGCATGCATTTAGGTGTTTAAACCACAAGTACCAGTATGGCATGATCATAGCCCATATTGGTGTAAACGATCTAAGACACTGGACTATATGAAGAGAGACATGATGCTGCTCTCTGAATATGTTTCTCAGACAGGTATAAATCTAGCCTTGAGTAGCATCCTACATTCATCTGTAAAGATACCACACTACCAGCAAAAAACGACTGGCTTCAACAATTCGCTTAGCTTTGGGTGTTGCAACAAGGTAATCCAATATCTGTCAGCCTGGGGAGACATGATCGACAAACAATGATGCTTTGTCAGAGATGGTTGCACTTCTCACCACTTGGCTTCTGGATATTGGCAAAAACTTTATCTATCCCCATAGTAGCATTTTTAGGCTGTGCCAAGTTGTTAGACCCTCCAACATAACAAAACTCACTAACAACTACTTAATGGTACTGCTACTCAGCACTAGGTGTTTAAATAAAAAAACTGCACTCCCTGGAAGCACTCATCACCCTTGAGAATGCAGACATATGATCAATCACAGAAACATGGTTTAGAATCATGGACAGCACCCCGGCTATCAAAGGCTACAATGCCTTTCATACATTTTGATCCCCACTGGCTGAGGATAAAACAAAGGGAGGAGGCTTCTCAGTGTTCATAAAGGACAAATACACTGCTAGACTGGTCCAAAAACATGACTTACTTGAACTACTGCCCAACCAAACATAGATGTGACCCCCCCCCCATAATATCCTTGCTAGCTACAGACCCCCTAACATGAGTCTGGAAAACTGCAACTCCTACCTAAACCTACTGGAATCTCTTAACATTCAGATTAATACCATACCTATGGGTGAATTCAACTACCCATACATAAACTGGGAGACTTATACAACCCACAATTCACTCAGTCAGAGGTGTTTGGACTTTGTCAACACAGACAAAGGTGTTTGGACTTTATCAACACAGACATCCTGGAGCAACTAGTTAGCCCCCAAACCAGAGGTACAAATACCTTAGGCCTAGTACTCATGAACATGGGGGCATGCTGCTTCCTCCCATGCATTAACTCCTCCCTAGTAAGATCTGACCACAAAATGATCTCCTTTAATATTAAACCTAACCTTGAACCCCCATCAGACTCCAAACCTGTTAAGAACTTTGCTAAGCCAATTACCTCAAACTAAGTGACAGCTTATTAAACTTCCAAGCTCCTTTGAACCCAGATGACATTGATGCCTACCATGAGCTGCACACAAAAGCACAGTACAACCACATTCATAGTTGCATAGAGGGGGCAGTACCTGTCTAAGTCAAATCTATGATCACTGGCAAAAATAAACCACCCTGGTGGACCCCTAGTGTAAATAGGCTATTCAACAAAAGTAAAAAAAATCCTCTCCAACGCCAAGAAGGAACAAACAAATCAGTGCAAAAAAGATACTCACCAGTCTAAACAAACAAATCAGAGAGCTGGTCAAATCTACCAAAGCAAACTATGAGACACAGATAGCCTCCCAGGTGAAAGATAATCATAAGGCTTTTTTAATTATGTTTGCAACCTCAGAGGAAATGCTCAGCATTGTGCCAAGTTAATCATGAATGGCAACACTTACACCCAGCCTGAAACTATAGCAAATCTGCTGGCTGACAAGTTCAGTTCAAACTCCCCCCATCACCTCCTGCCACACCCAAAGAAATACCTGCAACCATCCCCCTACCAGTCATTATGAGGGAACAGGTCCTTACTGCACTCGATAAAGCCAAAAACACAGCCTCCATGGGTCCCAGCAACATTCCAGGATGCTTCTTAAGTAGCTTAAAACAGAATCTATCAGGGACACTAGAAACCCTCTTTAACCACAGCCTCTGAATGTGATTTGTCCCAAAGGAATGGAGAACTGCAACAGTCATCTCTCAGCAGAAGGGGATCCCATCAACTGACCCAGGGAACTACAGACCCATAAGCTTGACCAGTCTTAGCAAAAAGGGTATTGAGAGAATTATCATGGACCTGATCAATAATGACATATAGGAACTCTACAAAAACCCGACCAGACCCAGTTTGGTTTTGTCAGAGGGAGGTCTTGCCTGTTCATTCTGGTGCACTTCTTCGAGAAGGTCACCAGGGCCATGGATGAGAGTAAAATGGTACACACCACTTATCTAGACCTGGCCAACACTACTTTCAATACAATACCCCACTCAGGGATAATAGATAAACTTACTGAGTTAAACATAAACCCCTACATCGTTACATGGATAGCAAACTGACTCATTGACAGGACACATATTGTCTGGATGGGAGAATCTACTTTCTAATAAGAGATCTTTTATTAGCAGTGCCCCACAGGATTCAGTGTTGGGACCCCTCCTGTTTGGTATATACTTCTGAAGTGAAGGACAATGTCGGGGGCCTCTGGCTCACCAAGTTTGCTGATGACTGTAAACTGGGAGCAATCACTGAATACCCAGATGATGTTGGCATCCTACAAACAGACCAAAAATTGACAAACGACTGGTGCCAAAACCATGGTATAAGACTAAACGCTAAAAATTGCATGATCATACCCTTCGTAAATCATATATCCCTACAAATTATAATATTGATAGCGCACCCCTAAAAGTAGACCCAGAGTTGAGGTACCTAGGAACACAGATAAATAGTAACCTAAACCTTGATCACCAGATCGCTATAGTAGTGAAGATATCCTTCTATGTGGCTCATCTTTTAAGTAAAGGCATACCATCATGATTTAAGGAAGTCATAGTGCCATAGTGCTCAACTCTAATCAGTCTCACAATTGAGTACAATGCTCTGTTCTGCATGTACCTAACCAGACACTTACACCAACTGGAACAGTCCCTGAGATTTTTCACAAAAAAAAAAAAAAAAAAATAAATAAATACAAAGCATAAGACACATATGTTATGCAGACCAACTAAAGATCCTATCTCATTACAGTGTCTCATAATGTTTATTGAAAGGGAACTCATGCCTGACTTAAAAGGCATTCTCTGATCCAGGTCTGATGAAAATGTTACATACTTGCAAGAAAAATTATACAAAGGTAATGTGTTCCATGGACCTGAACCTTATTTGTGACTCTAACAGAACTAGCTAGAGAAACAGATTTGTATTACAAAGGCTACCTCGTCTATGGAATAAACTTCCCATCTTCGTAAAACAAAGCACGTCAGTCACTCTCTCTTTAGACAGAATTTGGATAAATGGATAGAAAACTGTAAATTCACTGCTGGGCTACTGCCCATGTCCCTTATAAACAGAGGGGCATCTGTAAAATGACTCAGGGCGTCAACACCCAAAGACCCACTACCCTAATACAATATTGTCATATTCTGGGTATTATTGGCTAGGCTTGTAAAGGTTTTTTTTTTCTGCCATTAGCCTAGTAAACATCTATGAACCTATGAACCTATAAAAAAAAATACAATCAATCAAATTGCCCGTGTTTAAATAAAACAGTAATTGTTAAAATCCTCAGTATTGACCTTTTTTTTTTGGTTTGGTTCAGTTTTCCAATTCTGTCATGGATGCAGGTCCAAAAGTCAGGGTAAGAATTTTTATTTATTTATTTTACATTTGTTAACCGGGAGAGTCCGACTGGATACATGTCCATTTTCAGCGAAGGCCCGGGGAGAAAATCTCCAGGTACATAACAGACATATGAACATTGTTAATGCAAAAAAGGAAGATAGTTGAGTTCTAAATACAATATAAAGATACATCACATCTTGGGAAAAAAAATAACAGCAGCATATAAAAAAAACATAGGTCAGTTACAAAGGCGAGGCGCCTTGTTAAAAAGCGGTTAAGGTTAGTGAGGTAAGAGAAGGGTAAATGATAGTGGTTAATCAGGTTTGGAACAGGGACATTGCCAGAGAGTATTGAGATGGGGTTTAAGCTTTTTTTTGAATTGTAGGAGTGAAGGTTCTGAGGTGAGCATGGTCGGTAGGGAGTTCCACATTTTACCTACAAAGTTTGAGAATAGAGAATCCCCAGCAGAATTATTGGCTTTGGTAGTTTGAGCTAAGATCTTATTGGAGGAGCGTAAAGATTGCAGGTTAATATACGGGTGAATGATGTTTTTCAGAGCTGGTGTTTTCTCTGGGTGATACAGTATCTGGTGAGCCGTTTTGAGTTGGTTGAAATGGAGTTGGTTGGAAAACTCTAACCACACTAGTTGCTTCAAGTTAGTGCAGTGGTGCGTTCTAAAGGTGGAATTTGTGGCAAATCTAGCTATGTGATTGCAACAAGAAGCAAGTTTGTTAAGGGTTGTCTTGTTTAGGTTTGTAAAGAGGTGGGAGGCATAGAAAAGAGTTGATAGTAGGTGTGTGCTGGCAATTGTAATTTTAGCGTGAGGAGTGAGAAAGTGTTTTACTTTATAGAGAGAGCCAAGCTTTTTATTGACGGTTTTGATGGTTAGATTGAAATGGGTGTCAAATTTAAGGGAGTTATCAATGGTAACATCTAATAGCTTTGTGTGAGCTTCTGGTGATATAGTGATTCCATTGGAGGATGTAATAGAGAAGGTGGGGGAAGAGTCTTGTTAGTGGGTGAGAAAGTAAGTAGTTTTGTTTTGTTGGGGTTGAGAACTAGTTGACGACTTGAGAACCATTTTTCTATTAGGTTGAAGGTGTCTTGGGTTGAAGCAGTGAGGTCTGCCAGGTTGGAGGCAGTGCTGATGATAGTCAAATCATCTACATATTGAATGCATGTGGCATGGGGGGTGATTGTGGGCAGGTCATTAACAAAGATGGTGAAGAGAAGAGGGCCAAGAATAGATCCTTGGGGAACTCCAAGTGTAACAGGTAGACATGTGGATAATTTGTCCTGCCATAGAACAGCCTGTTGCCTATTGGACAGGTAGGATTGGACCCATTTCAGCGTGGAATTGCTGAGTGATAGTTTTTTTAATGTATGGAGGAGTTGAATGTGGTTCACCATATCAAAGGCCTTGGAAAGGTCTAAGAAAACAGCAGATGATAGTTTATTATTGTTTCTGAAGTTATTGATGGTATTAGAAAAGGATAGTAGGGCTGATGTGGTACTGTGATTTGGCCTGAAGCCATGTTGGGAGTTGGGTAGAATTTTATTTTTGGTGAGGTGTTCCATCAGTTGTTTGTGGACACACTTTTCCATAATTTTGGCCAGGGGTGAGAGTATAGCTATAGGTCTGTAGTTGGTTAGCTCTAGTGAGCTACCACCTTTATGGAGAGGAATAATGTGGGACATTTTCCATATGGAGGGGATGAAGGCTTCTGACAAGGTACGGTTTATGATTATGGAGACGGGATCGGAAATGGCCTCAGCTGCTTTTTGCAGAAACTCAGCTGGGAGAAGGTCAGCTGCTAGCTTAGTGGGTTTTAGTTTTTTAAGAAGAGATGTTATAGAGGATATGGGTACTGGATCGAAGATAAATAGATGATCTGATGTAGTTGTAGTATTCTGTTGGCATGGGTAGTGGAGTGGGCTGGTTGTTTGTTTGAATTGTGTGGCCAGGGATTGTATAGTTTCTGTGAAGAAACTATTGAATGTGTTAGCAATGTTTACAGGGCACTGTTGTTTGCAAGTTGTTGGAGTGGGGGTGGTTGCCTGGCCTGGGTGCAGGAGTTTGTTTAAGCCTGCCCAGAATTTTTGTGGATTATTAAGGTGTTTGTGTTGGAGGTGGAGGAAGAAGTTTTTTTTATCATTTAAGATAATTCTTTTAGTTTCATTTCTAAGTTGCCGGAAGGTTTGGTGGGAATGTGGGTCTTTAGAGGTACGCCATGTGACCCACATCTTGTTTCTAGATAGGATTTTGGATTTTGTTTCCTTAGAGAGCAATGGTGTGGTTTTGGTTTTAGTTCTAATGGACCGTATTGGAGCATGGGAATCTAGAATCTTGAGGAAGGTGGTGTTGAAGTAGATAACTGCCTCTTCAAGAGGAAGAGACTTGAGTATTGTCCAGTTGTGGGCTTTAAGTTCAGTTTGAAAAATGGAGGCGTTGAATTTATTATTGTTCCTGATTTTTTTATGGTTGTAAGAAGGGAGGTGATTTTCTTGAATTTGATAACATAGGTGAGTAAGTGATCACTCATGTCCTCTGGGTGAGTACCTGCTGAGTACTGGTCAGGATCTTTATTAGTAAGGATCCAGTCCAGGATGCTGTCTTTGTTTTGGGGTTTACCTAGTCTGGTAGGAGTGGATATGAGCTGAGAAAAGCCATGTAGATTTATGCTGCTAGATGGGGAGCTAGATGAGAAGGAATTCCAATCGATGTTGAAGTCACCTAACACTATGGATTCCTGGGGTGAGTTTGAGTTAACCAGTGGAGAAAGTCCTCTAAGGTTTTGTTATTATTGTTGCCTGGGGGATGTAAATACATGCTATATTTATGCTTTTATGTTTGTTTGGTTGAAGTTTTACAAATAGAATTTCGCATTGTTTGTTAGGAGGGTTGTGGAGAGGCAAGGGAGATTTGTAATGTATTTTTGTAGAGTATGGCTACACCGCCACCTTTACGAGTTATTCGGTCTGCTCTTAGTATATCATACCCTGGTGGGATTATCTGTGTGTCTTTCAGACTTGGTTTAAGCCAGGTTTCTGTGAGACATAGTAGGTCTGGGGAACAAGTAGCTAAAAGGGCATGTAGGTTGTGAATCTTATTGTTTACACTTCTGATGTTTAGATGACAGGTCATAAGAGAGTTAAAGGGTCTAGAGTTTAGATTGAGAAGTGGAGGGGAGGATAGGGTGGAATTAGAATTGAGTGGACCGCAAGGGCCAGGGTTGGGGTGGATATCACCATCTGTGGCTAGTCTATGATTCAGAGTGGTAATGAATTTGAGGGCTTTGAGTAGAAGTTTGTAGTAATGTTTATCATTTGGCCTAATATTGGTAGGTTCGATAATTACATAGCGTTTGAGTTCTAACAAGGAGGGTGAGTAGGGAGTTGAGTCATGGCCTCTGTTGTTAATTATGGGGGAGGGGTTGGTTTGATAGCCTGGGTGGTGGAAGCCTATGTAAGACCAGGTTTCATATAGGGTAGCTAGGTAAGGGACAAGTAGGAGGGAAAAGAGTTAGTATGATAAGCTTCCTGGGTGGTGTCATATTCCGCTTGATCTTAGAGGGCAGTAGTGAGGTACAGGAAGTTAGTGGACAGTAGGGGAGTGGTTTGAGGTTATAAAAGTACAGTACTGGGGGGGTGGGAATAGGGGCAGGGCGGGAGCGAGCGAGCAGCAGCGAGTGCTTTCATGAGCGGGGTTTACACTAAGCCACTAGAGCCCAGTTTTCAAGATGTAACTCCTGAATAATTAACTTGCAGGTGAGTAATCTCGTCTAAACAAACATCAGGTTCAATTCCTATGCTTTGGGAGCTTGTTTTTAAAATTTTATAGCTGTTTGCCTTAGTTTTAGAGTGTGTTCTGTAATTTAAGTGGAGTATATGCAAACAAGCTTGGATTTTTTGTTTGGGTAAGCCTAGGGAGATTCGTGCTAGTGCTGAGGACCCTTAAATAAAACTTTACTTTAAAGTCTATACTAAAATGACCAGATAATGGCCTGTTTTGTTTTTACAGGTTGTGGGCAATAGTAGAGTAGTCGCTCGAAAAGGGCAAAGTTCTTTTCTGCCTCACGCTGTGCAGGGGAAGACCTGGGAGGGATAGAGAGAGAGCTTGATTTCAGAGGCAGTCAGAAGCAGCTGTGTAGCTTAAACAACATTAGACTACCCGAGGAAACCCAAAACTAAGTTAGTAAAATCTTCACATATCTTTACATATAGCATAAATCATTATAACACATTAGCATTTTACTGCAACAGTGCCTTATGACTGAGAGTCAAAGAATGTTAAATGTTGAATATCCTGCTTCTCAAAAAATATACAGAAGGCTCTCAATTTTCACTCTAATGAACAGCCCTGCAAAGAGCTTGTCATACTAAAGTCTGGTTACCAAACACATTTAGCTATAGAGACACAACTTAGCTTTAAAGAAACAAGTAGCTACAATATTCATGCCATTCAATAGTGCATTATGTAACTATGTAGCAAAAAAGAGTTACATCAGTTACTATTAAATCACACAATTCAACTTAAATACATTTAACAGTCTATTAGGAACAATGAATAACAGCTTAATACATACCTCAGGAGGTAGAGGCCGGTAACAAGGTCCTACAGCACTAGGGATTTGAACAATAAGAACAGTAAGAAAATCAAGGGAAAATTACAAGGTTTATTACAGAGATTAACCTCTGCAATAAACTCTTTTAGGATTTGGCTGAAGTCCTAACAATTAAATCTTCTTAGGTCCCTGCATGCTCTTGACTTTAGTACCTGTGGTTTCTCCATAAACAATTACATTTTAATTAAGTAAAGTAACAAGAATAAATTCAGTATAATGCAAGATCAGTTATCCTGCAATATGATCCTTTATTCAAAAGTGATATTCAATAAGCATTTTTGTCTGAAGGATTTCATCAGACCTAAACCAATGCAGTACTGTTCTGAAGTTATACATTAATCTATTGCATAGAAAACAATAGATTCGTTTCTTATTCATAGTTAGACCTGACCTCTGTGGTTAAAAGGATTGTAACTAGTGTGGATATGAGCTTGACATTTGCATACATGACTTGAAATGACTGAGGATTATAGATAAGGATTGGAAAAAAAATCACTTGCTTTGGTGTATGAATTGAGATGATAACATGGGATGGATATTTAGTTTGTGTTTGGAACTGTAGAAAAAAAGCATCTTCTAACTCAGTAGGAGGAAGGAGGGAGCTACATTTTGGATTGGTCGCGGCATTCACCTCCATAGCATGGTCAGTATTGTATTATTATACAGAAGATCTGCACAGTTCATTATTAATGATTATAACTAAATTACAGTTCATTTTGTTAAAAAAAAAGATTTAACATGGACAGCATAATTTCCTATGCACTTTTATAAATTAATATGATATAAAAATAACACATAAAACTGAAAGTTATTCTTTCAGTTAAACAGCAATTGATATGTATGTGACATGCTTGCTTTTATGAATCTGTGTAAGTGGGGTGTGCATAACTCCAAAAATTTTCATTTCACACTACACAGAAGTTATGGGACATTTTGGAATACATGCATATGGTCGAAGACACCATCCCCGAATGTTACATCCTCTGAACCTAAATGTGGAAACTCACAGGGGTGAATGGTCGGAATGTCAAGCATAACACCAAATTTGACATTTCTGGTCGCTCAAACTCCACAATCGCTACCATGGGTTGAGAAGGGGGGATATTAGCCTGGCTGGCATTCGGTGTTCTTGGATTCTACGTCTGAAAATTCGACATTTAGCAGACTGGGGTCACTGCCTTTGACATTTAGGACGTCAGATAACTAACGTTCACCTAAATGCATGTATTCTGGACATTTTACCTAGTTTCACTTATGAGTATTAAACATATGAAATTGCGCTTCACATTTATAGTTGTAGATTATAAAATTGGATAACAGGAAAGACACTTTTGCCTTATCTGGCTTCTTCAAATCTTAGTGCGGGAGTATTAAAAGTAAGTGAGATGTATTGGCACAATTCTTTTAAAAGTAGATATGTCAGGATAGAATGGAAGTAGGTGATTGGAGCACAGGGAAAAATATTTGGATTATGACTGGATATTTGAAATTAAACCAAAACATTGTAAGGACATCGGTAGTAAAAGAAAAGAACAAAACGTGTGTCTGGGTAAGTTGCTGAGTGAGTAAGTGAATTTTTTGTTACTTAATTAAAATTTTAAAGAAGTTTACAGATTAAAAAAAACTCTATTTTTTCAGGATTGCATAAATCAGCAACAAAAACACAGTGAACACTAAATAAGTGACCACACAGAAAACCAACTGAAAAATCAGCAAATAGTGTCAACAAAAAGTAATATAATACACAACATACTAACATTAAAACAAACTCAAAATCAATGTTTTTGCAAGTGGGCATGACCCCACCAATCCCCATGTGAGGGGCTGCACCCCCACACCCCTGCTAATTTATATATATACCAACTACAAGGTCATACTACAGTAGGAAAATGGCATATTCCCTTATCCCAGTGCAACAGAACGTTGCACCTAGCCATCCAACACAGTCATACTCCTGCACCTATTACTGACATCATGAATCACACTGAGTACAGACAGAACAAATGGATAATCATCCTTAGACCAGATAGAGGAAGTGGGCTGAATGAAAGGGCTTCAGTTAAGCCCTTACTTAGAAAACGTAGGAACAATAAGTGCTTTAATTAATAAAATGTCCTTCAATATATATATAGGCATATATTTATACACACATATTTCCTATACTTTTTGTGTGTCTTACATGTGTATTTAATTCATTCCATATTTATTTTATGCTTGTAAGGACAAAAAGGTTTTGTTTTTATTTTTGATTCTGCTTTAAACAGAACTAATTAGGTCTTTTTTGTGATTGGTCCAAGAATTTTTGAATTCTTATATAAGCAATGGGCTTTATTATTAATGTGTTTTGGTCTGAAGAAGCTTTGTTAGCGAAAGCGCTCACCATTTGATATCTGCAATAAACATCTTTTTAGTTTTTAAAACCTGTGGTGGACTGCCTGGTTGCTTCATTGTAGCATTTACAACTTTGAACTTAAATTTCCTTCTCTTTTGTATGACGGAGGATTTCTCTGGTGGGTTGTTTGCAGTTATTTTCTTCCTGGTATTTACTATATGGGTTTATGTTCATAGGTTCATAGGTTCATAGGTTGGTACTAGGCTATCGGCCCTAGGGCCTATACAAGCCTAGCCATAACAATTCCCTGGACATTTCTTCCCACAATATTTACTTCTCTGGACCCCTGTCTAGCACGGTGACTGACATGATCCCCGGGGTGAATTTCTTATCTCCCATCCAATCATCAAGGTTCCTTTTGAAGAGGGCCAATGAGGTGCTCTGCTTGACATGTATGGGCAGTCTATTCCAGAGTATGGGGACCCTCTGGGTCAGGAACCTATCCCTCTAGCATGTTTTGTTCATTGTGATGACAAGGTTTAAATCCCTGGAGCGTGTGGCTCTGAGGGATTGGGATTTATTTAAGTGGAGCATGTCCAGCAGCTCAGGGTTTGACATGGCCTTGTATGTTAAGCAGAGAGCGCCTCTGAGTAGATGATATGCCACAGAGTATAGCTGGAGTTTTTTTACAGTCAGCATATGACATCTGCTTTAGGCCTGTGATTCTTTTATTGAGGTATTTCTTTGGCCTTTCCAGCTGTTGCAGATGTCTTGTGAGGTACATACCAAATGGGGCATTATACTCTATAATGGGTCTAATGAGGGATGTGTACAGTGGGACAATGACCTCCCTTTTTCTGGATGAAAAGCCCTTAGTGATGAGGTGTGCCACATAGAAGGATTTCCTGACTGTTGTAGTGATGTGGTTATCAAAAGTGAGACCACTGTCCACCTGTGTCCCTAAGTCTGCCATCATACTTTCAATGTTTAGTGTACTGCCCACCTATGTGGTAAATCATGGTTACATGTTTTTTCCAAAGGGGATAACTATACATTTCTTGGCATTAAGCTTGAGCCCATGGCTCTGGCACCAGACATCTGTTTCTGTAAGGCCCTTTTGTAAAATATCCACATCATTTGGTGATTCAGTAATGGCTCCCAGTTTGCAGTCATCTGCAAACTTTGTTAGCCAGAGTCCTATAGTGTTGGCCTATACTTCAGAGAAGTAGATGCCAAATAAGAGTGGTCCAAGGACTGAACCCTGAGGTACTCCACTTGTCACTTGTCTGGAGCTGGCTTTGGAGTCGGCTATTTTTACAGTCTGGGTTCTGTCAGTAAGCCATTTGGGAACTTATCGAGTGATGTAGGGATTTAGGCCCAGCTTAGTAAGTTTATCTATGATTCCAGAGTGGGGGATGGTGTTGAAGGCCTTGGCGAGGTCCAGATAGGCTGTGTGGACTGCCTTACCATCGTCCACAGCTCTGGAGACTGATTCAAAGAAGTCAATCAGGTTCAGGAGACAAGATCGGCCCTTCTCAAACCCAAACTGGGTGGGGTCCAGGTTGCCAATGTCTTTGTTTATAAGTTCCATGGTAATGCGTTCCATGCTCTTGCAGATCAGGCTTGTCAGACTGATGGGACAGTAGTTCCAGGGATCCAAGGCGGATCCCCCCTTGTGAGTGGGATAACAGTAGCTGTGCACCACTCAGTGGGCATGAAGCCTGAGGTGAGGCTATGATTAAACACGACACTTAGGTGAGGTGCCAGTTCATTTTGTAGTTCATGTAGTACACAGCCTGGGATGTCATCTGGTCCCATGGATGCTGTAGTCTTAGCTTTGGAGAGTACAGTTTCTACCTGTGTGGCCATGAGTCCCGGAATTTGGCAATTTTTTGGTATTGAGATGGGCGCTTTAGGGGGTGAGAGGGGGGTGAAGTTTGCACTAAATCGATCTTCCAGGATATTGGCAATATCCTTGGGATCAGTATATTTAATGCCATTCTGTTGTAGCTCAGAGCAGATCTGAGCATTGCCATTTAGATTCTTGACATAACTATAGAATGCCTTGTAGTTGTCTTTGGAGTCCTTGGCAATTTTATTTTTGTAACTAGCTTTTGAGGATTTTAGGAGGTATCTCAGCTTCTTATTGAGGCTGGTGAGGGAGTTTTTTTGCATCTTGGGATTTTCCTCTTTTCTAAAACAGTTTCTTCCTTCTGTTGTATAGTTTGTTTATAGTAGGGGACCACCAGATTGGCTTCCTTTTTTTGGAGAAGAGCATCTTGATTCTATTTGGGATGGCATGATTCATGCACGAGTGGATGTGCTCATACAGTGCCTTAGTGTAGGATTCTGCAATCGAACTTTCAGATCCCATCTGCATGGGTGTCATGAAGTTTGTCACTTCTGACTTAAGTAGCATGAAGTTGGCTTTGGAGAAGTTTTTAAGGAGGTTTCCTTAGTGCGGGGTGGGGGTGGGATGTGGATGTCAAGGGTGATTTGCTTATGGTCAGACCTGAACAATGAGGGGGTGACCACTGGTGTGGAGCATCTGTCTCCCATGTTGGTAATGACCAGGTCTAGGATATTGAAGCCCCTGGTGGGACAATAGATTAGTTGATCCAGGGCATTGGAATTTATGACTTCCAAGAACCGTTGGGAAAAGGAGTTGGTACCCGAGTAGTTTTCCCAGTTAATGGCAGGGTAGTTGAAATCACTGAGTATTAGGGTGTTTGGTTGTATCTTAATATTTTCCAGTATGTTTAGAAAGGTGTTATGAGAATTTTGGCGCATGGTGGGGGATCTGTAGCAAGCTACAATTTGGATTGCAGTCTTACCTAGTGTTAGCTGCACCTGGAGAATTTCAGATGCATTGTGTTGGGCAACTAGCCTGGAGGTATGAATATCCTTGGTGAATATGGACACTCCTCCACCTTTAGTGTTTCGGTCTTGGTTTTGTGGCTGAAAAGTGTGGTAAGAGTTGTAGCCTGGTATTGCAGGGGTGCTCTCTGGAGCCTTGAACCAGGTCTCAGTTACTGCACAGATATCGATGTTCTCCATTTTTAAGAGTGCCTTGAGAGAGTGCATTTTGAGGTTTAGACTTCTAGCATTGAGTAGCATTACCTTCAGATTTTGCATGCTTGTATCTGTTACGGTGGTAATTTTATCCTTTGAACCTTGCCTAAAAAAGGCACTATAGGGGTGGCAAGAGCTTTAGCCAGTAACCTGAATCCCAGGAATGACAGATACAGACCATCTCTGGCAAAACATAGTGTTTTGTCGATCATGTCTTCCCAAGCAGACAGATACTGGATCCCCTTTGAATGACACCAGAAGCTAAGCCAATTGTTGAAGTCAATCATTTTGTCCTTATACTGTGGTATCATTCTGGATGAAGGCAGAATGCTACTCAGGGCTAGGGTCATACCTACCTGGGCCACATGACCCAAGAGCTCTTCCATGTCTCTTTTCATGTAGTCCAGGGAGGTACATCTCAAGTCATTCACTCCAGCATGGACAATGACAGAGTCATATTTGTACTTGTTTTGGAGTGACATGAGTGCATGTGTTATGTGGCAGATCCTGGCACCCGACAGGCAGCTGACTGTAATGTTCTCCTTGTTCTGCCTGGTGAGTGGGACATCAGTGTGCCTGACTATAGAGTCACCTATGACTAAAGTGTTGGGTACATTGTCTTGCCTTAGGGACTGTTGTTGGGTGGCACACTGGTGTTGTGAGCTATGTGTAACTTTGGTTGTGGCTGGTGTTTGTTTGCATTTCAGCTTCGAGGTCCTTGTTGCTTGGCCATGTTAATGTTAAGGGCCTCCGCATATGTGGGTTTAGTGTTGCTATGTATGGGTGTTGATGGTGTGGGTTTTGAAGGGCTATGAGTTGCTTGAGGTGTAATGCAGGTGTTAACCTTCTCCTCTTGACTGTCTAGCACAATCTTAGCCGGAGAGAGCTTTGCTTCCAGTTTGGCTATGTAAGTGCATCTCTCGCAGGTTGTAGTGATGGGTGGTAGGAGGACAGGATTGTCTCTGTACATGAGGCAGTTGCCGCATTGCCCCAGTATGCCCAGAATCACCAGGTGGACAGGAGAAATCACAGGAAGCTGACCATTGGACATGCCTGTTTAGGTGCTGTTTTTGTAAAGTTTAAGAGCTGTTTCCCCTTACTTTTGCAAGGTACTTTGCAATTATAGGTGGTTTAGTGCCTATGATTAATTTCTCCTTATTGACAAGGATAGTTGAGTGCTTGTATCAGTTTCAGGCTTCCTAGTGCTTTCCAGCAGGTTCTAGAGCAAGTGCTAGTCACAGGGGTTCAGATCTTAGTGCTACTACTGAGAAACCAGCAAGTTCTAAGGGAAAATTTGAAGAGCAGACTTTCTGGCACATGGAATAGTTTAACTGTAGCCTCACAGTGCTGCACAATGTGAAAAGTGTGCAAACACACTCGTTTTTAAGCCAGAAAGTTGAAAGGGATAGAAATCAGCCCAAAAAGGCTAATAAAATTACAATTTCAGAGCTGGAAACTACTCCTCTAGCATTAAAAAAAAAAAAAAAAAAAAAAAAAAAAAAAAAAAAAAAAATTTCATCTGCTTTTACTGTACTTGTGTTTTTACCTACTTCTTTTTACTTTTGCATCATCTTAAAATACTCAATTGTATTTATTACTGCTTGGTGTAACTCATTCTAAGCCTTTTGGTTTAAACACTTGGGCTTCGGACCAGTTAGTTGTTTTGCACTGAGAGGTTTGTGGTCTGCACTGTTGTGGCAGAACAGGTAGCTTACATCCTTCTAGGTTGAGAACTGCTGATTGAGGGCTCAGTGTCTGTTATTCTAAAAGTGTATTAATTCTGGTTTAAGCACTTGGGCTTTCAAGCCAGTTATTTTACATTAAGAGGGTTCGTGGTCTGCACTCTTGTGGGAGGAGAGGCTGGACTCTGCCCTTCTGAGCTGGGAATTTCTGGTTAAAGGCTTATAGTGCATGCATATCTGAACTGTTTCTTACTGAAGTTGGTGCGCCTTGTTTGCTGTGGCATAGACTGGATTCGGGCCTGCTGGATCTAGCTTTGTTTGTGTAACTTGAGCACTAATCCAGACATTCTCTAAAGTATTCAATGGTATTTATTACTGCTTGGTTGTAACTTGATTAAAGTGTAGCTATCATTCAAGTCTTTTGGATTAAGCACTTGGGCTTCAGACCAGTTGTTTTACATTAGGAAGGTTTGTGGCAAGCACTGTGGTGGCAGGACAGGTAGCTTTCATCCTTCTAAGTTGGGAACTGCTGATTGAGAGCCCAGTGTCCAAGTGTATTAGTTCTGGTTTAGGCACTTGGGCTTCAGGCCAGTTATTTTACATTAAGAAGGTTCGTGGACTGCACTCTTGTGGGAGAAGAGGCTGGACTCTGCCCTTCTGAGCTGGGAATTTTCTGGTTAAAGGTTTATAGTGCCTGAATATTTGAACTGTATCTTACTGAAATTGGTTCACCTTGTTTGCTCTATCATAGACTAGATCCAGGCCTACTGAATCTAGCTTTGTTTATATACTTGTTGTTTGTTTGCTTGTTATTTCCTGGAAGCTAATTCACCTAATACGCAACTTCTCAGCTTCTGTGGATCACTAGTGATATCTGCATTGCTTACTGTACTTATTTCCTTGTTTCACTTGAAAGAAAGTTACTGTTTGTCGCTTTTGCATTTAGTTACTTGTATCACATTGCACTCAAGTTACCTGGCACTTGCTCACTAAAGCAATTATACAAGTCAGCACTAAAAATTAAAAGCACTACACCCTCACTCCCCACTGGCCCTTGTTTTCAATTAAGGATTTCCCAATATTATTCTAGCATGTCCAAAGGTCAGTTGTCAATCTCCTCTCGGTCCAGCTGGTGAATCTGGGAATCTTGAGGCAATGTTATAACTGCCTCATGTACACAGACAACCCTCTCCTCCTCCCACATAACACAAATACTTGCGAGATGCAGCTATTTAGCCAAACTGGAGGCTGAGCTCTCTCAACTCAGGACTGGCAAGACCAGACAGGAGGAGAAGGCAACTACACACACCACAAAACCAGCCTCACATAATGCTACCACTCCACTGAATCAAACACATAAACACACAAAGACATACTCGAGGCTCTGAGTAAAATTTACCTAAACAGCAGAGGCCTCCAAAGCAGACACCCAAACAACTGCTACCTCAAGACACCCCAAAAGCAACACATAAACCACAAAAGCAGTGTGCAAAGCAGTCACAGCCCTTAAGGCCAAATACAACACCAAACATACTTGTCATAGGTGACTCCATAGTCAGACACACTGACGTCCCACTCACCAGGCTGAACAAGGAGAGGGTCACAGTAAGCTGCCTATCGGGCGCTAGAATCCGCCACATAACACAAGCACTGGGTCACTCCACAGCAAGTACAAATATGACACAGTCATTGTCCATGCTGGTGTGAACGACCTGAGACGTACCTCCCTGGACTGCATGAAAAGAGACATAGAGGAGCTCTCTGATTATGTAGCCCAGGCAGGTATGACCCTAACCCTGAGCAGTATCCTTCCTTCACCAAGAATGATGCCACAATATAGAGACAAGATGATCAGCTTTAACAATTGGCTTAATGTCTGGTGTCATTCAAAGGGGATCCAGTGTCTGTCTGCCTGGGATGACATGCTTGACAAGCCACGCTGCTTCAAGGGACGGCTTGCACCTGTCACCCCTGGGATTCGGATATTGGCTAAGGCTCTTGCCACCCCCATAGTGCCTTTTTTTGGGCAAGGCTCAAATTCTAAACCTACCACCCTAGAAAACAAAAATGGGAAGAAATTGAGGGTAATGCTGCTCAATGCCAGAAGTCTAAATCTCAAAATGCACGCACTCGAGGCCCTTCTCAGTATGGAGAACATCGATGTCTGTGCTGTAACTGAAACCTGGTTCAAGGCTCCTGAGAGCACCCGGCACTATTAGGTTTTACCTCATATCATGCGTTCCGCCCCAAAACCCGGACCACTCCACAAAAGGAGGGGGTGTATCCATATTCATAAAGGATACTCACACCTCCAGGTTGGTGGCAACGCATGAAGCTTCGAAAACCATCCAGGTGCAACTAACAATAGGCAAAACTGCTCTACAAATTGTAGCATGCTACAGGCCACCCTCTCAAACTCAGGAACCCCACACAGCCTTCCTGAAGACACTGGAGGGTATAAATGTATCTCCAAACACCATCATATTGGGTGACTTCAACTACCCGAATATAGACTGGGAACATTACTCAAGCCCTAACTTTCTAGCCCAACGGTTCCTGGAGTTCATAAATTCAAATGCCATGGAACAGCTAGTCACTGTTCCCACGAGAGGAGAAAAATATACTAGATCTCATTGTCACAAACATGGGGACAAAATGCTCCACAATCGAAGTATATCCCTCATTGGTGAGATCTGATCATAAACTAATCTCACTGGAAATCCACATCCCGCCCCACCCCAAACAAAAGACCATAGTGAAGAACTTCTAAAGCAAACTTCACACTACTCAAGACTGGTGTGGTATCCTTCAAGGCCCTGAGTCAGAGGAAACCACAACCCAAGCTGCGAAGCCCTTACAAATGCCTTCTATGAACACCTATTCTGTTGTAGCTCAGAGCAGATCTGAGCATTGCCATTTAGATTCTTGACATAACTATAGAATGCCTTGTAGTTGTCTTTGGAGTCCTTGGCAGTTTTATTTTTGTAACTAGCTTTTGAGGATTTTAGGAGGTATCTCAGCTTCTTATTGAGGCTGGTGAGGGAGTTTTTTTGCATCTTGGGATTTTCCTCTTTTCTGCAACAGTTTCTTCCTTCTGTTGTATAGTTTGTTTATAGTAGGGGACCACCAGATTGGCTTCCTTTTTTTGGAGAAGAGCATCTTGATTCTATTTGGGATGGCACGATTCATGCACGAGTGGATGTGCTCATACAGTGCCTTAGTGTAGGATTCTGCAATCGAACTTTCAGATCCCATCTGCATGGGTGTCATGAATTTTGCCACTTCTGATTAAAGTAGCAGGAAGTTGGCTTGGGAGAATTTTTAAAGGAGGTTTCCTTAGGGGGGGGGGGGGGTGGGATGTAGATGTCAAGGGTGATTTGCTCATGGTCAGACCTGAACAATGAGGGGTGACCACTGGTGTGGAGCATCTATCTCCATGTTGGTAATGACCAGGTCTAGGATATTGAAGCCCCTGGTGGGACAATAGATTAGTTGATCCAGGGCATTGGAATTTATGACTTCCAAGAACCGTTGGGAAAAGGAGTTGGTACCCAGTAGTTTTCCCAGTTAATGGCAGGGTAGTTGGAAATCACTGAGTATTAGGGTGTTTGGTTGTATCTTAATATTTTCCAGTATGTTTAGAAAGGTGTTATGAGAATTTTGGCATGGTGGGGATCTGTAGCGCTACAATTTGGATTGCAGTCTTACCTAGTGTTAGCTGCACCTGGAGAATTTCAGATGCATTGTGTTGGGCAACTAGCCTGGAGGTATGAATATCCTTGGTGAATATGAACACTCCTCCACCTTTAGTGTTTCGGTCTTGGTTTTGTGGCTGAAAAGTGTGGTAAGAGTTGTAGCCTGGTATTGCAGGGGTGCTCTCTGGAGCCTTGAACCAGGTCTCAGTTACTGCACAGATATCGATGTTCTCCATTTTTAAGAGTGCCTTGAGAGAGTGCATTTTGAGGTTTAGACTTCTAGCATTGAGTAGCATTACCTTCAGATTTTGCATGCTTGTATCTGTTACGGTGGTAATTTTATCCTTTGAACCTTGCCTAAAAAAGGCACTATAGGGGTGGCAAGAGCTTTAGCCAGTAACCTGAATCCCAGGAATGACAGATACAGACCATCTCTGGCAAAACATAGTGTTTTGTCGCATCATGTCTTCCCAAGCAGACAGATACTGATCCCCTTTGAATGACACCAGAAGCTAAGCCAATTGTTGAAGTCAATCATTTTGTCCTTATACTGTGGTATTATTCTGGATGAAGGCAGAATGCTACTCAGGGCTAGGGTCATACCTACCTGGGCCACATGACCCAAGAGCTCTTCCATGTCTCTTTTCATGTAGTCCAGGGAGGTACATCTCAAGTCATTCACTCCAGCATGGACAATGACAGAGTCATATTTGTACTTGTTTTGGAGTGACATGAGTGCATGTGTTATGTGGCAGATCCTGGCACCCGACAGGCAGCTGACTGTAATGTTCTCCTTGTTCTGCCTGGTGAGTGGGACATCAGTGTGCCTGACTATAGAGTCACCTATGACTAAAGTGTTGGGTACATTGTCTTGCCTTAGGGACTGTTGTTGGGTGGCACACTGGTGTTGTGAGCTATGTGTAACTTTGGTTGTGGCTGGTGTTTGTTTGCATTTCAGCTTCGGAGGTCCTTGTTGCTTGGCCATGTTAATGTTAAGGGCCTCCGCATATGTGGGTTTAGTGTTGCTATGTATGGGTGTTGATGGTGTGGGTTTTGAAGGGCTATGAGTTGCTTGAGGTGTAATGCAGGTGTTAACCTTCTCCTCTTGACTGTCTAGCACAATCTTAGCCGGAGAGAGCTTTGCTTCCAGTTTGGCTATGTAAGTGCATCTCTCGCAGGTTGTAGTGATGGGTGGTAGGAGGACAGGATTGTCTCTGTACATGAGGCAGTTGCCGCATTGCCCCAGTATGCCCAGAATCACCAGGTGGACAGGAGAAATCACAGGAAGCTGACCATTGGACATGCCTGTTTAGGTGCTGTTTTGTAAAGTTTAAGAGCTGTTTCCCTTACTTTGCAAGGTACTTGCAATTATAGGTGGTTTAGTGCCTATGATTAATTTCTCCTTATTGACAAGGATAGTTGAGTGCTTGTATCAGTTTCAGGCTTCCTAGTGCTTTCCAGCAGGTTCTAGAGCAAGTGCTAGTCACAGGGGTTCAGATCTTAGTGCTACTACTGAGAAACCAGCAAGTTCTAAGGGAAAATTTGAAGAGCAGACTTTCTGGCACATGGAATAGTTTAACTGTAGCCTCACAGTGCTGCACAATGTGAAAAGTGTGCAAACACACTCGTTTTTAAGCCAGAAAGTTGAAAGGGATAGAAATCAGCCCAAAAAGGCTAATAAAATTACAATTTCAGAGCTGGAAACTACTCCTCTAGCATTAGATAGGCAGCACAATACTCACCACTCCCACTGGTAAGCAGTAGGACGTCCCTCTACCACAACAAGGTCTGGATAGCTCTGAACACAGAAATAAAAGTCCTGAGACAAGCAAAGCCTGGGATATGGACTGGCTAGGAAAGGTGGGAAACAAGCAAACAAGATAGTATTTTTTTTTTGTTGAAACAGGCTAAACAATGTAATAGTACAGTAAATAAACACAGAAAAGGCTAACACACTTAAGTGTGGAGTCCTAAACAGTAAATGCAATTAAAACTCTACAAAATTAGCAATTTAAAACTTTTTAAATGAAGCAAGGCAAGTGTACAACTGAAAAACAATTTAAGAGGCAGTAATACAGCAGAATAAGTAGCTAGTCTACATATACAGATAAGTCTATATATACAGAAAAGCAGCTAAAACACACAAACAATTCAGATGCAGTGCAACCTAGAGCACTTGAGTTGTAGCAATATTAAGGCAATTACAGTTATAATAAATGCTCCAAAATATACTATATATTTCAAAAATGTTTGAGAAGCACAGTCAGAACACAAAGAGATTCAGGCATTTTTTTGAAAGGGAAAATGGAGAAACAGAAGGCCTTCTCAGATGGCTTTTCTGTATTAGATCAAATGAGCTAATGGCACTAGACTAGGAGGAGTGTCCCAGATCAGATTTACAGTAGGGGCGGGCAACTGCAAAGCCACCAAGTATAACAACAAGACACGAACAGAGAGGGAGGGTGGGGACCAATAGTAAAGCTATTAGCCTACAGACAGTAAACACTACAGAAAGCCACAAAATGAAAGTTTTTAAACAGATAAAGGAGCAAAGAGACTTTACAGAATACTTTTAACTGCAAAAAAAGACAATTTCCCGTGCAGATTATTTAATAGCAATAAAACTAAAACTATGCAGTAGGCAATAAAAAATGCTATATATAAATTGCTAGAAACAATAATCAGTATAAATAATCCATAAAAACAGGATACCTATATATCTCAGATCAAAGTTGTAGTCAACGCGCCTCCTCCGCGCTGTTCAGTGTGCATAGACAGAAATCCTCTCAAAGTAAGGGCTTAAATACCAGAAAATACAACCTTAGACAACTTTTTTTTTAAAAGCACAAAAGAACCAGCCCCCACTAGCCAGCAGCTAATTAACACAATCTAGCCAAGGTAAAGAAAGGCTTTTGCTAATTCAAGATGGCCTGTTCATGTGCTTTGAACAATCACTGAAGAAACAAACAAGCCCAGAGCCAGCAAATCTGAATTAGGACAATACTAAAGCTATTAGCCTACAGACAGTAAACACTACAAAAAGCCACAAAATGAAAGTTTTTAAACAGATAAAGGAGCAAACAGACTCTACAGAATGCTTTTAACTGCAAACAAATCATTTACTCATGCAGCTTAGTTAATAGCAATAAAATACACTAAAAACTATGCAGCAGGCAATAAAAAAGCACTATATATAAATTGCTAGAAACAATAATCAGTATAAATAATCCATAAAAGAAGGATACTTATATATCTTAGATCAGAGTTGTAGTCACCGCCCCTCCTCCACTCTGCTCAGTGTGTATAGACAGAAATCCTCTCAAAGTAAGGGCTTAAATGCCAGAAGATACATCCTTAGACAACTTTTTTTTAAAAAGCACAAAGGAACCAGCTCCCACTGGCCAGCAGCCAATTAACACAATCTAGCCAAGGTAAAGAAAGACTTCTGCTAATTCAAGATGGCCTGTTCATGTGCTTTGAACACTCATTGTAGAAACAAACAAACCCAAAGTCAGCAAATCTGAACTAGGACAATACTAAAGCTATTAGCCTACAGAGAGTAAACACTACAGAAAGCCACACAATGAAAGTTTTTAAACAAATAAAGGAGCAAAGAGACTTTACAGAATGCTTTTAACTGCAAACAAATCAGTTACATGTGCAGATTAGTTAATAGCAATAAAATACACTAAAAACTATGCAGCAGGCAATAAAAGTTCTATATATAAATTGCTAGAAACAATAATCAGTATAAATAATCCAAAAAAACAGGTTACTTGTATATCTCAGATCAGAGTTGTAGTCAATGCCCCTCCTCCACTCTGCTCAGTGTGTATAGACAAAAATCCTCTCAAAGTTAAAGCTTAAATACCAGAATATACAACCTTAGACAACTTTTATTTACAAAAAGTATAAAAGAACCAGTCCCCACTAGCCAGCAGCCAATTAACACAATCTAGCCAAGGTAAAGAAAGGCTTCTGCTAATTCAAGATGGCCTGTTCATGTGCTTTGAACAATCACTGTAGAAACAAACAAGCCCAGAGCCAGCAAATCTGAATTAGGACAATACTAAAGTTATTAGCCTACAGACAGTAAACACTACAGAAAGCCACAAAATGAAAGTTTTTAAACAGATAAAGGAACAAAGATACTCTACAGAATGTTTTTAACTGCAAACAAATCAGTTACCCAGGCAGATTAGTTAATAGCAATAAAATACACTAAAAACTGTGCAGCAGGCAATAAAAGTGCTATATATAAATTGCTAGAAACAATAATCAGTATAAATAATCCAAAAACACAGAATACTTACATATCTCAGAGCAGAGTTGTAGTCAACACCCCTCCTCCACTCTGCTCAGTGTGTATAGACAGAAATCCTCTCAAAGTTAGGGCTTAAATACCAGAAGATACAACCTTAGACAACGTTTTATTTTTTAAAAGCACAAAAGAACCAGCCCCAGCAGCCAATTAACACGTAAAGAAAGGCTTCTGCTAATTCAAGATGGTCTGTTCATGTGCTTTGAGCAATCACTGTAGAAACAAACAAACCCAGAGCCAGCAAATCTGAACTAGGACAATGCTAAAGCTATTAGCCTACAGACAGTAAACACTACAGAAAGCCACAAAATGAAAGTTTTTAAACAGATAAAGGAGCAAAGAGACTCTACAGAATGCTTTTTACTGCAAACAAATCAGTTACCAGTGCAGATTAGTTAATAGCAATAAAATACACTAAAAATTATGCAGCAGGCAATAAAAAGTGCTATATATAAATTGCTAGAAACAATAATCAGTACAAATAATCCAAAAAAAGGATACTTATATATCTCAGATCAGAGTTGTAGTCAACGCCCCTCCTCAGTGTGTATAGTTTTGTACTGCATTGTTTATATTTATGAATGTTTTGAAAGTTTTTAATATGTATGAAGTTTTTAATATGTATTAGGTTTGTGAATCCTACTGCGGTGGTGGTGCTGCAGTAGCGTTGTCACCTTACAGTAAGATGTTGTCCTGTTTGATTCTCAGCAAGAGTGTCTTCTGTGTGGAGACATGCGTGAATGGGCGTACCTTTGTTGAAGGTTGTGCATCAGGGCCGGCAACTCGGCACGTAAAATTCTACTGCCAATCATTAGCGGACTGGAGTTCCGCTGTGGCAACCCCTAACCGGGAAAAGCCGAAAGACACAACATTAGATTTGTGAATACTGGTATATGAATTGTCTTTATTGGTTCTATGTTAATAAGGGGGTGGATCTTCATCTTTTAAAACAACTTCCTGACAACTTTATTCTTGAAGAAGTCTCTGAATAAGCAGAGATGAAAGCGCTTGGAATTACTGTTGCCAGAAGTTATTATTTTATGTGAATAAAGTGCAGTCCTAATCAGAATTTTGGTTTTGTTTTCCTGAACCTGCTGCTGTTGTTTTTAGTCTATTTGGTTTGTGCCTTTGCTTTTACTTCAAATGTGCAATCTCTCAAATAACATTTCACTCAATTTCCAACACACAAACAGTGTAGCATACTCACATTTGGTGCAGAAAGTTGGAAGTTCTATTCCTCAGATCAGAAAGACAAATTGCTGACACTGCAAGCAGCACCAGGGGGTGCTGTACTCCTGAGTATGTTGTCCTTTGGATGAGATATTAAGCAAAATCTCCATTTTCTTGAGTCAGTGGTAGCTAGGTAGATGTAAAAGATTCCATGGCACCCATCAAAAAGAGTAGCAGCCCTTTATTTTTAGGATGCATGGCTAGGCTGAAAAATGCCCTTGTGGTCATTAGCTTTGTACACACCTATGAACAAAAATTAGTCAGCCAAAGTGACTTAATAATTTTGATGACAAAAATGGGAAGAATGTTTCACAACTAAAATATCTGGGCATATACCTGAGTTGTTAGGGTTGTAAGATGATATGGACTACTTTAGGTTCATAGGTTCATAGGTAGGTACTAGGCTATTGGCCCTAGGGCCTATATAAGCCTAGCCAAAAGGTACCCTGGCTTTCGCCACCCAAGAAAATTATTTTCCTGTTCCACTGTCGAGCAGAGTCACAGAAGTGATCCTGGGGTGAATTTTCTATCTCCCATCCAATCATCAAGATTTTTCTTGAACAGTGCTAATGAGGAGCTTTGTTTGATATAGATAAGTAGTTTGTTCCAGAGTATGGGAAGTCTCTGGGACAGGAATCTATCTCTCCAGTATGTTCTGTTTATTGTGGTGACAAGGTTTAGGTCCCTAGAGCATGTAGCTCGTAGACGTTGGGATTTCTTTAAGTGGAGCATGTCTAAAACCACTGGGTTTGACATAGCTTTGTGTGTTAGGCAGAGATCACCTCTGAGTAGGAGATATGCGATGAAGTAAAGCTGCAGTTTTTTAGACGGTCTGCGTAGGGCATCTGTTTGAGGCCGGTAATCCTCTTTGTGAGGTATTTCTGTAGTCTTTCCAGTTGCTGTAGATGTCTTGTGAGGTACATACCAAAAGGGGCACTGTACTCTATAATGGGTCTAATAAGTGATGAGTAGAGGGGAACAATGACCTCTTTTTTCCTGGATAAGAAACCTTTTGTGATGAGGTGTGCCACATAGAAGGATTTCATGACTACTGTGGCAATGTGATTATCAAAGGAGAGACTACTGCCCACCTGTGTCCCAAGGTCTCTTATCACACTTTTGGTGTTAAGTAGACTACCACCTATGTGGTAGTTCATAGGTACAGAGTTTTTACCAAAAGGAATGACAATGCACTTTTTGGCATTGAGCTTGATGCCATGGCTTTAACACCAGGCATCTGTCTCAGCGAGGCCCTTTTGTATGATGTCCACATGTTTTGGAGTTTTGATTAGGGCTCCTAGTTTGCAGTCATCTGCAAACTTAGTTAACCAAAGACCTTTTGTGTTAGCCTGTACTTCAGGGAAGTAGATACCAAACAGGAGAGGACCCAGGACTGAACCCTGTGGTACTCCACTTGTCACTGGTCTGAAGTTGGATTTGGAGTCTTCTACTTTCATAGTGTGGGTTCTGTCAGTGAGCTAGTTGGCAACCCATCTTGTAACATAGGGATTTATACCTAGTTTAGTGAGTTTATCTATAATTCCAGAGTGGAGGATGGTATCAAAAGCCCTGGCGAGATCTAGATAGGCTGTGTGAACCACATTATTCTCATCTATTGCTTTGGTGACTGCTTCAAAGAAGTCTATCAGGTTTAGTAGACATGATCTGCCTTTTACAAACCCGAACTGGGTGGGGTCCTGAGTTTGGAGATTACCAATGTCATTGTTTATAAGTTCCATGATGATATGCTCCATAGCCTTGCAGACCAGACTTGTTAGGCTAATGGGGCGATAGTTTCCAGGGTCTGTGGTGGCTCCCCCTTTGTGGAGTGGGATAACTGTTGCTGTGCACCAATCAGTGGGTACATAGCCTGAGGTGAGGCTATGACTGAACATGGTACTTAGGTGGGGTGCCAGTTCGTTCTGTAGTTCATGTAGAATGCAGCCTGGGATGTTGTCAGGTCCCATGGATGCTGTTTTCTTGGCTTTGGATAGTGTGTTTTTTACCTGTGCAGCCATGATTACAGGAACTTTGCATGCTTCTGGTATACAGATGGTCCCTTTAGGGGATGACAGGGGGGTAAAGTTAGTACTGAACCTATCTGCCAGGGTGTTGGCAACATCAGTTGTTTCTGTATATTTAGTGCCATTGTTCTGTAACTCAGAGCAGATCTGAGTGTTGCCATTGGGATTCTTGACATAGCTATAGAATGCTTTGTGGTTGTCTTTAGAGTCAGTGGCAATTTTATTTTTGTAACTAGCTTTGCAGGATTTTATGAGGGATCTCAGCTTCTTACTGACATCTTCGTTCATGGGACCTTGAGACAAGTGGCTATGTACTAATTTTTCTGAGATTTGTTTATGAAATCCCCTTTATATAGGTCTTTTTGAAGCTCTGCAGTCCATGTAGACTTCTTCAGTCAGAATTTTTTATCATTTTTAAGATTTGTCATATTGCAGGCATACTGATGGAGCATTATTTATTGATACTTATAAAAAGGACAATTGTTGGTTCTGACTGTTCAAACTCTTCACAATTAAGTTTCTAAATATTTAGGAGACCTGTTTGTGTCCTTATATCAAGCTTATAGGTTTTCCTTGACTAAAGCAAGATTGTTTCCATTTCCTGTAATCTGCTTTGTGTCATCTTAACAAAGTATTCTTTGTTACCAAGCTTTGATTTTATGGACTTCATTATCTATCCAGTAGAGAATTATATCTTTTGAATATGCCTTTAGAAGAACTTTAAAATGTGTTATTTTCCTCATGCAGACATTTCAAAATATCCAGTCATCGATTTCTAACTTCTGTCTGTAAATATATGCTTTAATTATTATACCGTATTCTCTAATTTTACCTTAAAACTGTAAAAATCTTAATTTCAAATACTTAAATTAACCGACTTATCAATTGATGATATTGACTAAGCATGGGAATCTGTGGTATAAACTGAAATTCTTAGCAGTTTTCATGCAGAAATTCACTTTGCTTCTTTGGCGTATGTTGTCTATTATTTTAAAATTATGACTTCACCAAAATATAATATATATTGCATTTGATTATAATAAAATGTTCTTGTTACCTGATTTCAACTGTATGGCATTCATAATTTTGTACAGTCCTTAACAAACAGGCATTATTGTAAACCCAAACTTAAACTCCTACAAGAAAACTCATACAATTGATTATAGTTACCTGTAATATTTAGACAGTTACATTTATTTGTATAAACATTATGTACTCACTAGCACATACACATGAAATAACACCATAGTGTAGCATAGCCATGCTGCAAGCTCATGTAAAGCTATCAGCTGCAAAGCCTACATGAATGAATTAACAGCAGGAGTCACAATGTTTTCATACTGTATATCGATTGACAATAAACACCAGAGTTTCAATTCACAGGAAATATAAAAAACAACACAGATGGTAAGATCCAGACAGATACTGAAAAATGGTATTTAACTAGCCTCACTATATTTTCCTAACTGAGTGAAAAATTACTGTCTCCTACTTACTTACGACAGCAAAGGAAGATGAAATGGATGAGTGTCTTTGTTGTCAGTTCTAATAACAGAGTGTTGAGTGTCAGCATCACATCTCTCACTAGTATCTAAATACAACTTCATTGTTGACTACAGAATGACGTAACATCTGGTCACCTGAATCTGTAGTTTCCACAATACCCCCTCAATGGAAACTGAGCCAGGTTATAGCGCAGATGTGTCACAATACATACCCCAAACTCTGCTAAGACGCATTCCAGCATCTGGAGACTATAAGACAATTCCACCCTTTTCATCCTTCCTGTAGAGACTAACCAATCATTCTCTACCACCTCAGGGTAGCAATTAGTTCACCACTAAGGGTAATAAATGCAGGAACTGTCTCTGGCTGCATTCAGGCCTGCAAGATAAAATCTTTATGGCTTAAACCAAGTCATTTAATTTCAAGCTATTTTTGTTAAAGTTGGCTGGGCTGAGCTTAACTCCTTCCCTTCCAGCATGTTCTATTAACATATATACATTTACTCAGTTACAACAGTACAGTCTGACATACATGTGTATTTCTTTTGTGTCCAGCAGGACCCACTGTTGATACATTTTTAACACAAGCAACTTTATAAATACATTTTCAACATATGTACAAATTAGTTTGATATTCAAATGACATAAAATTCCTTACAAAACTCCAGCTAGTTATGCTGGCATATGTTACACATGCACTGCCATACACTCTCTGACACAGCTGGTACTACCTCACATCATCACAATTAGGTCATATGAAAGGCATTACAAATTGAGATCATCTTATAGTCTGACTTGGCTATAGCATTCTTTTTTAAGCAATGCATCTGAAATTTATCTTGTGGGATGAAATCATTTTGTCTGGGATCAGAACAATTATAGCAGTCATTTGCTTGTGACTACCAGGCACCATATGACCAAATATACAGTATTTTAACATATTTGCCCACATTCATGATTATCAGAATATTGCATTTTCTAACTGCTAGCAGCAGTTAATGTCTTTTTTTGTAGTTTAAGAGTACAGATACATCCTTACCTATAGCACTATTAGATCAACTTAATGCACCCACACGTTGCTCTGCTCTGTTACCCATTCTGTGAAAATACACATTAAACTCTTAAATGTTTATCTGACTCTTTGGATACATTTTTTTGTGTTTTGATTGTCAGATTGTCATTTTATTCCAGAATTACTTTCAGAGTGCACTCATGGAAAAATTTCCAAAATGTAATCATCCAAACATGATTTAGTTTACAATCAAAAAGAGTGTTAGGAAAGCAGTTTCAGTTATTCATGCTAAAATGTTAGCGTAGTCAGTACTGTTGTAGTTGCCATAACACAGCAATATGATAATATATGCCATAAAACACTCATAAATTAACATATAATACAATATTACAACATAATGTTTATATCACAGTATTATGACTGCGAAATGACATTTACCCTTCTGCAAATATAGAAATCTCTATACCTAAAGACCAAAATTATGTTCCTAGTACAGCAGTGGATGTCAATTCAAGTGTAATGAGTTATAGATCATAAAACTAGGATAAAGTAATACTTAGTATGGAGATGTGTAGTCTCTCAGGCAGTCATAAGGAAACCAAAATATATATTACTTACTAAAAATGCAGGTCACATGTCTCTGTCATTCATTGCCTTTAAATATTTTCCAGTATTCATATAATTGCACATATGCATTACGGGTATCTGCGCTGTCCACAAATTTGTATATCTAGACCACTACTCATAGAGGCAATTTACGATAACACACAATGGCTGTGAGTAAGCCTGAACAAATTAATGCATAATGAGACGTAAATGAGACATTATGTAAAACAGCATAAACTAATGCAGTGATCTTTCATCCACTTGCACTTCATAGTCAAATTTTCATGCCGTCTACAGATTTAATGTAAAAAGCAGAGTTGTGCATATTCTGTCTACTTCACAATCAATGTAGATGCTTGCTGGCCATGTAAAATGAGTTCAGTTGTTCTTTCTCTGCCTTGATCACTTATTCTGTATCATCACTGAGCATTAAATACCAGTCACACACAAAAAGCTTCATCAACCAAACAACACAACAAAGAAACCATGTGTGCCAGCTGCAAAAAAAAAAAAAAAAGTTATGCGACACAACCCCCATAATGATTTACACAGCCAGAGACTAGTCAAGTTGTGCTGAAGTAATGTTTGCACTAATAAGAATACGTTCTCAGTAGTACAGAAATTAGTTTGCTAATAAATACATCCTTCCTTAGCCCCTACCACATGCCTGTAATCAAAATACTAACAGTTCTTATTCATCTGTGGCACAGCAATCTACCAGAGAAGACACATGTCGAGGCAGTAAAACATTCTTGTCTTATCAGTATTTATGAACTAAATCATTGCATTTCTACCAAGTATACACAATCACTAAAAGACACAAACGTTAATGATTTCTCAGTAATCAATAATCATTTCCACTAACGCTGCAATGATTTTCCATTTACAAATAACAGCTTAACAGTATTCACCAAAACCATTGTAATTTGTACATCATGTGAATAAAACAAGTGAACTCAATAATCATGCATCATTTTGAACTATTTCAAATTAATTTTAAATACTTCCATTATTTTTTCCTTACTTTAAAAATTCAATAGTTTCCATATCTAATTTGCCAACTAATTCAAGTAATGCCAAAGTAATATGTTGATGTTAAGCTTATTAATGTAAGTTCAGGGTCCAATACTCATTTTGTATTCAGATGAGCAAAGTTGTCCCTATGGGGTTACTCTTTTTAAAGTGCCCATGGGGATAACATTGAATGAAACTACATGTAGTGAATTTTATGTATTGTTTAACCAATTTGGATTTGAATTTATGAAGTTATTGATAAAGAAAAAAATATGAGAATCTGTGTATATTAATGAACAAAGTGGAGCATATTAACAACAGAATAGTCAATGACTTGCTATTTACGCAATGGGAAAAACTATATAGCAAGCAATTCACTATGGCAGATAAAAAAGCGGATAATATTTATTCTAAAAATATAAAAAATTAATTAGTGATTTAGAACATTACAAACATAACTCAGTTTACCCGTGGAAGAATGAGGGAAAAAGGAATGATAGAAGTAATAGATACAATAAAGATGAACAAGCTAGGTATAGGAAATCACATTTTCACAGGGACTGGGAACAAGCACAACAAAAAACAGGATGGAAGAAGGACAGGAGATGGAAAGGGAATGGACAACATTGGGAAAAGGAAAAGAATTTAGGTCAGAACTGGAACAAGAACAAGCAGACAAAGAGACAGCAATACCAATAGCACCTGTGCATGAATCCACTATTACTTCCTCTGATGGTATAGTGTATTGCTTGGGTAATTTTAAAATGTATAACTACACTAGTATGGCCATAAACAACAGCCATTTTGAGCTTCTTTCCAAAGGTATGAAATACATTCCAAAGGGTAAATTTCAGGTGGTAGACTGTCTAACAGAGATAAAGTTATTTTTAAGGAAAATTAACTTGGCTCTTACTTTTTAAAACAAGATTATACCATTTTCTAATGATGGTTTAAAGAAGAAAAGCACATATATTCCACCTAACCATCCTAGCATGGCCTTATACGAGAAACTAGCAACTAAGGAAATTTACAAGCTACAGAAAGATACAAGGCGTAAAAAAAATTCTAGCATTTTGTCTGAGGAAGAAATTAAAACATTACAAGTTAGAACTGATTTTAATATTAGAATTATGAAGCCAGACAAGGGAGGGGGAATAGTGCTTTGTGATAATATGGATTATAACATAATATGGATTATACCAACAGAATGTTTAAAATTTTACAGGACTCTGGGAACTATGAGACAGTCTCCATTAATGAAATCAATGTAGGATATCGATGCATCAATATGTTTCTTGAAGAGTTTTTGTTAGATAATCGTATATCTATTGATACATTTAGTTATCTTAAGGTAGAACACCCTTTAGTGGCAACAATTCCACCTCTCCATCCTATTGTTTCTGGCAGTCATTCTAAAACTTTCCCTTTGTGAGCTGCCATTGACAAATGGTTGAAACACATACACACTAAAATCCCACACTTAGTCAAGGATTCTTGGGTATTTTTAAGTAATCTCACCCCAGGGATATGGAAGGAAGGGCTGACATACCTTACTGTTGACGTAACAGATCTATTTACCTGCATCCCTAAAGTAAGTGGTCTGGAAGCATTTTGCAATGGTATCAGACAGTATTCATATTTGAGTTGGGACCAGACTAGTGTGATAATGGAACTCATGTCTATGGTACTTGACCACAATTACATATTCTTTGAAGGAGAATATTATCAACAGACCAGGGGGGTGGCAATGGGGGCTGCCTGTGCCCCCATTTACTCCAACCTGGTCATGCTAGATTGGGAAAATTCTCACCTTTTTAAATGTGATTATTTCAAGTACATTAGACATTGTACTAGATTCTTGGATGATATTTTTATATTGCGGGATGGTCCAAGTCATTTGATTGATGAGTTCATTGCATTTATGAATGGCACCAGTAGTTTTTTAAAATTCACTCACTCATGGAGTTTAGACAGTACAGCCTATTTAGATACCTACATCTCCAGTACTTCAAGTGGATTTATGTCACGTATATATAGAAAAATACCTTTTACAACAGTTACTTGGAATTTACAAGTAACCACCCAAGGAAAATGATAAGAAATATATTTAAAGGACAGTGCATTCGGGCAGTAAGAATGGCATCCAGTTATAGTGAAATGAAAGATGAGATAGACTTTATTATGTCCCTATTTAGGTCTAGATGTTATCCTATGAACATGTTGAGAGAAGTTAGTAGTTATGTTATAGGTAAATGGGGTAAAAAATAACCGCCCATCTTAGGGACTGAATTTAAGAGTAATAGGGAGATTCACATTAATGAAACTCTGTTCAAGAGAGCTTGTGTCTTGGAATACAACACTCAAGCCCATGATATCAAACAGATTTTAATCACAAACTGGAATGTCTTTAAAGCAGATAAGGGAATCAGTGACATAGCAGGTGACCATCCGTTTTATGTGTATAAGATGGGCAGTAATCTTAAATCCCTGTTTGAAAGAAATAGTATCATTAGGGACTTGATGAAGCAAAAAAAATGCACAAGACATTGTGGGAATTGCAGTCAATGTGGGTCAATTTGGGAGGTAGAGGGTGTTACCCTAGATAATATCACCAACACTAAAATTACTTTTCAACATGGTAACTGCATTTCCAAGAACATTATATATATGGCTAAGTGCATGTTATGTTCCAGCTTTTACATAGGGAATACAGAAAGGTGTTTCAGAAAAAGAATTTACAACCATCTTTACTGTATTAGAAGGAAAGACAAAAGTAATACCTTGTACAGGCATATATATATATGTACAGAGATTTACACACATTTAAATTTGCCATAGTGGAACAACTTATAATGGGTTATGTGGAGGTAACTACAAAGCACTATTAGGGCACAAAGAGATAAAATGGCAGTTATTAACTGATGCATCCAATGAGCCGGGCCTAAATGATTGTATAATCATTAAGCCCATATTACAATTGAAGGTTTAGGAAATAGACTTTTTACAAATGGCTTTGTACAATTAAACTTATTGTTAAAATTTATTGCTAAAGTTTTTAATGAATTTTGAAGGATTATGAATTAATATTTAATGAGATAATTAGTATATGTTGTAGGTATTATATGTATCAATTTTAAACTTGTTATTATATTTAATGTGGTTTTAGATTTTAAAGCAATATTAAGATGTTTGGTAATGACACAACATTTACGTATGAGGGAATATGGTTTATATATTGTACTACTTTACCTTTAAGTGCTGAGTATGGGTACCTTTAAATGAAATTGTTGGCACCAAAAAGGTACTATATAAGGATCCAAATATATTAAGTTTATGTTCTGATGAAGTCCATTGTTCTATGGATGAAAACGCTTAACCAATTTTATGCTATGTTGAAATAAAGTGTGTTTTTAGACAAGCACCTCCTGAGGAATTTGTACACACAGCATATTCGATTTTCTTATTGATTTTCTTGGTTGATGGAGTACGCTGCATTTTGCTCATTCAAAAATGGGATAAAGTAATAATACTTAGTATGGAGATGTGTAGTCTCTCAGACAGTCATAAGCAAACCAAAATATACATTACTTACTAAAAATGAAGGTCACATGTCTCTGTCATTCATCGCCTTTAAATATTGTCCAGTATTCGTATAATTGCACATATGCATTACGGGTATCTGCGCTGTCCACAAATTTGTGTATCTAGGCGATGACTCATAAAGGCTATTTACGATAACGCACAATGGCTGTGAGTAAGCCTGAACAAATTAATGCATAATGAGACGTAAATGAGAAATTCTGTAAAACAGCATAGGCTAATGCAGTGATCTTTCATCCACTTGCACTTCATAGTCAAATTTCCGTGCCGTCTACAGATTTAATGTAAAAAGTAGAGTCGTGCATATTCTATCTACTTCACAGTCAATGTAGATGCTTTCTGGCCATGTAAAATGAGTTCAGTTGTTCTTTCTCTGCCTTGATCACTTATTCTGTATCATCACTGAGCATTAAATACCAGTCACACACAAAACACTTCATCAGTCAAACAACACAACTAAGAAACTGTGTGCCAGCTGCAAAAAAAAAAAAAAAAGTTATGTGACACAACCCCCATAATGATTTTCACAGCCAGAGTCCAGCCAAGTTGTGCTGAAGTAATGTTTGCACTAATAAGAATACGTTCTCAGTAGTACAGAAAATAGTTTACTAATAAATACATCATTTCCTTAGCTCCTACCACATGCTTGTAATCAAAATACTAACAGTTCTTATTCATCTGTGGCACAGCAATCTACCAGAGAAGACACATGTCGAGGCAATAAAACATTCTTGCCTTATCAGTATTTGTGAACTAAATCATTGCATTTCTACCAAGTATACACAATCACTAAAAGACACAAAAGTTAATGATTTCTCAGTAATCAATAATCATTTCCACTAACGCTGCAATGATTTTCCATTTACAAATAACAGCTTAACAGTATTCATCAAAACCATTGTAATATGTACATCATGTGAATAAAACAAGTGAAAATAATCATGCATCATTTTAAACTATTTCAAATTAATTTTAAATATTTTCATTATTTTTTCCTTATTTAAAAAATTCCATAGTTTCCATATCTAATTTGTCAACTAATTCAAGTAATGCCAAAGTAATATGTTGATGTTAAGCTTACTAATGTAAGTTCAGGGTCCATTACTCATTTTGTATTCAGATGAGGCCCCTTTACATTTATCTCTATGAATCGCAGTAATACGTGGTCTTGAGTGGCACCTTATTCACTTATTTGGTGAACTCCCTGCTTATCTTCATGTAGAGTGTATATTCAGGTACTTAGACTTTTGCCATAAGTAGGCATGTTTATCAACATGCCTGTGCATTCACACAGTCAGCATAAATAACATACACTGACTATATCTGCTTATTGATGTAGAGATACTCTTTGCAGGTTATAACTATGCTCAGCCAAATCCTGGGTCTGCAAATACCACCCATAGCCTGCTTACATCATACCATCTCCAGTCACAGTTCTTTGCCATACTTCTGGAATACCAGAACTTGGATGTTTACCTGACAATGTGCCTCAACAGAACAGCAGCTCTGCATGCTGGTTAGAGTTGTAGCCTTCCACTTCTAGCAGACATAATTATCTAAAGTCATGAAGTCATGTGAGTGGTGCTGAAATGATTTCCTTCTGTCTATTACAATATTTTAATGTACTCTGGCTACTTATGCCTGTCTATCTACTTCTTGAAAAGATTGTTGTTTTCTCTGCTTTGCTGTCTCAGACTCTAAAGTATCTCATGAGGCATATACTAGCTTTACTGCTTTTCTGGAGTGAGTATCTGGCTTAACATTCTACCCAAATTTCTGGTGTTATCTCTCCTATCTGCCTGTGCAGCTTATAGGCCAATAATGCAGTCAAGAATTAATGCATGTAATAAATCACTATAACATTTTTATTTTCCAAATACAATAGTTTTAATTCAGCAATATGTTTATTTTTCAAACAGTAACATTTTTAATATACTAAATTTGCTGTGATAAATTCTCTGAGAAAAAACTAAACTGCTCAAGTAAACAACTTATTTGATTAGTTACCATGCGATGCTATACCTGTATTATAAACTGGGAGCCATTTGTACAATTCATTCTTGTGGGGTACTGTATCAAATTCACTGCATTGCATCCCACGAAATGTAAACCTCCCCACTGGGCACGGTCTTGTATTACATGTTCGATAGCGTTTTCTTTCACCTGTGCAGTACTTGCCACCAAACTGTGGTCTACAAAGCAAAGAGATGCCTGAATAATGTGAACATTAATCATCTACCTCACATAGTAACAATGTTTATAATCTAGGTCCTATATGAAATATGAAAAATCAAGATATTCTCTTAAAAGGCTGTGAGCTTCATTTAGAAAAGCAGCATTTTATATTAATGACAATTAATAATTTGCAGAACTGCACATAAGTAACATTAACATATACTGCCTTGAAGACATAATATATATACAAAAGTTAGAAAGGCAAACCTGGAAATGAGACCTAAAGACTAAATCTGTCTGCAGATTGATGTGTTTTTATATAAGCTTTTTCTTCAAGTGGGCAGGTTTTCATTATTGTGTGAAGAAGCTTTGTAATAGTACAATAAAGCACTCACATACTTTTGTTAATAAATAGTTCTTTTTCTCAAAAGTGGGTCTGCCAGTTTTCCTGTGCTGTATATAATGACATGTTATATGCATGCAATATACCACAGTTCACATTTAGATGTGCAGAACAACTAAACCACATTGTACTGGAAGGAAAACAAAGCTTGTCATTTTAAAAAAAGTGATGTTGACATGCATAAAGGTTTAAGCTGTCACTGATATTGCAGGTAATACTTTAGACATCTGACAACTGTAATTTCCTAATAATACTGAAATTTGGGTATACATTTGCTTTTCACATAAGCAGATGAGTTAAGCATTGCTTTCGACTTTCAAAAGAAAACTATTCAGAAAAGCACATACTAGTTTGGCATTAGTTTTCAAATCATATCTGATTTCAATGTTTTTCCCTCTGCCCTTTCATTTGCAAACATTTGTTTGGAATCTTCTAGAAGGTTCAACAACTTTTTGACTGTGGCAGCCTTTTTCTTATAATGACCAGCCACCTGCAATTTATTTATAAAGAGCCAAGAGAGTTCAGCTTTTCTGATTTAGTCTTGGACAATCCATTAAATCAGATATTTAAGTCCAACACCTGCTTTTCACTCTGAGTCATGGGCGCTATAAATTTGCCTCTAAGAGTTACCCTTTCCCTCAGTGTGTTTGCAGCAGTACATCAGCCTCTTTCAGAGGCATGTCATTAACATTTTCTTGTACTCTTTCACATAAATCATTTATGATACAGGTTACACAGCCACTTCTGGGATATATATACATAAAATCACAGTTATCATTTACAAAGACAATCTTTCATATGGTGTTAAAATTGCTTGCACCATTCATCATTTTCTGTAAGTTTCCCACCCAGTGCCGGTTATTTTGCATTCCGTTTTATCATATGATTTGATTCAGAACTTCTGCTATACAGTAAATCCGTGTGATGCTTCTTATGACATATGTAGTAGTGCAATATGATGAGCGAGATATACTCACTCAAAATAAACAATATATTTTCCTGGGGGTCACAAAAGATTTATTCAATAAACAGTCAGTCATCTCTTGTAGCAACTCCTAAGAACCTCCTTTGTTAGTTGTTCCTCTTGACACTGCTTTGTTCATTTCTTACACTGTTAGCCACTTTTTGAAAGTATTGTCTCATGTGAGGTTCAGTACATCTATCACTCTCCTTGACAAAATACAAGTGTTCAAATAAATGTATGCAGTTCAGTAACATCTTTCAAAGTACTTTATTTTTTATCCTAGTTTCTTATATAGAACCTGAATTTTTTATGTAATTATTTTAAGTTTTGGATTCATGTGACTTTGCAAATTAGTTACAAGGTTTTTCAAAGATTTTCCTTTTGACTTAAATTGTTGCTACTCATTTGTCTAATGCTTCATAATTCTTTGCAGCCATTAACTTAATCAACAATAACACTTTCTTATTTTCTGTAATAAAATTGTGCAGCACAACTCTAATTTTTCAACGCAGAATAGTCAGTTCCTCTTTAGAATGATCAGATACATTCAGATATTCAGATATATTCAAGTATCTCAGGGACTTTGGTATGGCAGTGCACAAGTAAGGGAGGAATATGTATGGCTACTTATGAGATCAGAGTATAAGTAATAAAAATCTGCTTACCATCCTTAACAACCGGTGCAATTGTGAACTAGGGCCTCATGACCAGATTGAGAAAAGTATAAAGCCCCAGCATGATTGGGACAGCAAAAAACAAAAAAGTGTCAACATATCTGAAAGCACCAATGAAGTTTTGGGTAGCAACAAATGGAAGGAACAACATAGGACGTCAGACTCTTCTCATAATAAAGACAACTCGATAGAAGTCAAAATGATCCAAACTCATGTTGAAATCTTCAAAATAAGTTCTTAGAGACTATATAAATACTAACAACAAAAAAGTAGAGCAGATTAAGGAGGAAGTATCTCAACAATCAGATGTATTGCAAGAATTGTATAAAACCACCAAAGAGAGACTTACAGAGCTGGATTCAGTGTAGAATCAGATGTTACAAAAGATAACTGACAGGGTAGACAGATCCTGCAAATAGAACATATGCTTTACAATGATCCCAGAGAAAGGTGAAAGCAAAGACTGCTTAGATTTTTATGCAAAAGTGTGTCACTGAATGAGTAGGCCTAATGACGGCAGATCTGAATATAGAAATGATACATCTAGTTGACATGCCATGTGGAATGGCACAACAAAAACCTTGGCTGATTTTGGTAAGATTTGCCACCTACAGATTCAAAGAGCAAATTTTATATGCTGTTACAAGGGGCACAAGGATATATGCTGATAATGATTATTCACTGCATAAGCTGAGTTTAAAGTTCATTTTCCTCTGGGAATAAAAACCTATGAAGATCCAAAATTGGTGATAAATGAACTACAAAGAAGAAGAGCAGGAATACAGGATGGACATCAGGATAGGGCAACAGCAGATTAATCAGTCGAACTACAGCCATCTAAATATCACATTGAAAGAGAACTCATGTTCATCTCATCCCTGTTTTCAAATGGGGAGAAAACAAGACTAATATGAGAACATACTAAAAAGAGTATGCAGGACAATAAGTTGAAAGTGTTGGACAAAATGGAGATACAGGAGGACGATGAGTCCATCAAACACTTCAACAAATAGCATGTAATACCTTAGTTCTGGACACTGATGACCAAGGAGGATTTTTTTTTTTTTTTGGTTAAGATCTGCAAGTAGATTATGATGTAAACTACCACCTGTTTGAACTTTCCCTTCCTAGGGTTTGCTAATATCCACTGGTGTTTTTTTTTTGTTTTAGGTTTACTGTGTATGACAAGGTAACATCTAACTATTTTAGCTTTCCACCCTAAAAGAGTTAAATACTGCAACAATGTAGAATAATAGGGTGAGGGCAGCAGAAGCGACATTGCAGCCTTGAAACTTGCTTCCATTGAAGTAGCATGAATCATAAATATTTAAAAATGTATGCACATAGAAGTCATTGTGAGGTAATATTTTGGGTGCAACCATTAAATCCGGGGGGAGGAGGTAATTAAACATGCTTGATATGAAAGTAATAAGTCAAGCACACTGTAAAATATGTGACAGAGCTGCATTTATAGGGAGGGCAGCAAGTTTCTATTTATAATAGAAGTAATTATGAAAATAGTAATTAATATTACGCAAAACTCAGCTTTATTTTTAACAGTGGATGTTTCTATTCAGTTAGTAGTAGTACCTGCAGTGGATGTGAAAAGCAGGGTGCTGAGCTAATATGGTCACAGGAATTAGAGATCTCAGAATGCAACAAACTGATAGGGCATGACTAACAAGACTCTTTAGCTCACCCTTACAGCTTACTGAGGTAAACCTAGATTAACAGTTGAGATTACAAACCCTCTCATTCAGATGCCTTAGGGCCTTGGGTTATAGGGGGCTCAAGTGAAGCACTCGTGAGAACCAGAATTAGGGGTCAGAATGTAATCAACGGACATAGTGAAAATGGTTAGATTTCTTGGGAAGCCCATTAGGAAAATAGAGGGTAACTAAGACCAAGCTGCAGCTATAGAACATAAACTAGAAGACCTGGCATAGAATGCATTAATATTCTGCATATAGGTTGACAGTGTTTGAGACTTGGGGTTAAAATGGGCTATACTTTATTTTTAATTGTATTATTTGTTCTAGCTGCTTGCTAGTCTGAGTTCCTAAAACTCAATTTACATTCCCAGAAGGGTTGTCTTACTAGAGCCCTTAGAGTATGGATCGGAGTTAGAACGGTAGAGAGGCATAGGCCTAACTAAATGAGATTAATTTTTGATGAACATAAATGGGATGGTAAGCCCACATAAAAGAAAGAGTATCCTCATATATTTACAGATGACAAATTCCCAGGTAATGGTTCTACAAGAGATCCATCTCTCAGATAAAGAGCATGATGAGTTTCAGAAGGAAGCTAACACGTACATATATGTTTTAAGCATAAGGACAGTAGAAGCATGGGGAACTTGATAATGTATGATAACCACTCTGGCTTTAAAGTACTAGTGGAATATAGTGATTATCAGAAAAGATATGCAACAATAGTACAGAAGTGGACAGGTACATGGGTAGCATTAGCAGCTCTTTATATACCACCCAGATCTAGCATAGAGGAAATATGGTAAATCATGGCACACATTGTAACATTACATCAGGGTTTCCTATTAGTAATGGTTGACTGGAATGTAATGGGAAGTGCCCTGGATGTTTCTGCAGGACTTAAATGGCATAGGCTGCAGCCTGAAGGAATATGTCTTGAAAACTAGATAAAGGCAAATGGTCTGACTTACATTGTCCTGGTAGAAGAAATAGGCACTGCAGATTACAAAGACTGCTCAGACAGATACTCCATGAAAAAAGACCGGCTAGAGGTTACATCAGTACAGAACACCTACGTTTTATACAATGGGTAACGACTCACCCCATATTGCAAAATGATCATGCCCATTTTATACAGAACTACAGTTAGAAGGTTTGAAGTGAGTAGAATACAACTACAAATTTCCAAAATACTTCTTGAAACTAGATGCATTTAGTGAATGCTAGATGCTGAACTGAATCAAGAATTTGAACAAGTTGGACCAGGAGAACAGGAAATTGGGAAGAACTGGGATATAATTAAGAGTGAATTAAACAGAGAGTTGTAAAAAAGAACTCATACCAACTGAAAAATAAACAAAGGTAAGTATTTGAAGGCACTAGGAGAAATTAAATTACTGGAAAATAAGTATATAAATGAACAAACATTTGAAATGGAATGTTAGGGTATGAATGCTAGGAAAAACTTGATAGGGTATATAGATCACTTTGATGTATTTCAAGCTAAAGCTTTACAACATGAAGTTTACATCAGCTCACTCATATTTAGTAAATACTTAGCTCAACTGCTGAGGCAACAAAAAGCTGAAATGTTGACAGTGGAATATACGGACCCTAAGACAAGCAGGAGAGAAACAGACCCTTACTAAATTAAAAGCATAATGGCTAATTACTGCTGTACAACAGGATGAAGCAATCAAGCTGGGAACAGCTGAGATGCAGAACTACCTGGAGTGGCTACATCTACAAGATCTTGGTGGGTGGCTAAGATAAACAGAGGCTTATGTCTAAAAAAAACTGAAGTGTAAATAACATTTGCTTTGGTGAAGCAGCAAAGAAGAAAAACTGCAGGGGAGATTGGCATACCAGTTCAGGTAAGTAGAAAGAATAAACCAAAGTTAATAAATATCTGGTTGCAATTGTTCAATAACATAATGGAGTGTGGATCTCTCCTTGAATCTTGGACAAAAACAAATGTAGTAATGATAGAGAAAGAGCCTTCCCCTCTAGACCCAGGGGTATACTGATGCATAGAAATCCTAAACCATGACTATAAGATGTTTATGTCAATTTTAACTGGGAGAATAGCCAAAGTTCTACCTATCAGAGATCACTGTGGGTTTAGGGCAGAGAGACAGATATTTGAGAATATTAATAGGATCCTTCTGATTCAACAAGATGCAATTCAAAGAGGGAAAAAGCTAATGTTGATAGCTCTGATGCTGAGAAAGCATTTGATAGAGTTGGTTGGAAATTCCACTGTGAAGTAATGAGGAAAAGGGCATTCCTAGCTAAAATGGCTGAATACTTGCACAGTATTTATCAGTGATCAAGAGCAAAGCTAAATTGTGCTTATGGTCTCTCAGAGGCTATTTTAATAACAAGAGATGCTAGACGGGGATGCCTGTTATCACTGGTATTATTTGCATTGTATTATTTGCATTGTATATGCAGATATAGCAGTGTGCAACTGCAGAACCAATCATGAAATGTTAGCTTTATTTGCAGATGACATGTTGTTGTATTTCTCAAAACCTGACAAGGCTGTAAACTCTTTCATGAGATTGAAATCTTCAGTAGGGTATCAGGATACAATATTAATGAGCAAAAAACAAAAGCTTTAGCAAGTATTTTTTGTCCTACACACTAACTGGTATAAGAATACCAATTTATTTTGGGATATCACAGAATGAAATATTTAGGGGCTTGTATTGGTCCATGTGTTCAACAGGAAGTTAAAGAGATGTAGGGGGAAACTCTAGAGAAATGAATAACTTATCTAATGAAATGGACAACGCCTAGGGCCAATTTAGAGTGTCCAATCCACCTATAGCATGTCTTTGGGATGAAACCAGAGCACCTGGAGGAAACCCACACGACCACAGGGAGGACATGCAAACTCTGCACAGAAGACACCCCAGCTGAGAATCAAACCAGAGAATCACTTGCTCTGAGGTGGCAACGCTAACCACTGCACCACCACGGCTGCCCATCAGTCAGGCATACCAATATAGTCCTGAAACAGAATTATGGGGAAAAAATTAGGCCAGGAAATAAATTATTTCTTTTGGGATAAAAATATATCTAGGGTGATCTTAAAGACAGTCATGGCAACTGTTAACAAGGGAGGGTTAGGTATGCTGTATCTGTAAGACTACCATCGGAAAGTATAAGTTAAGCTGTTTAATATGTTACAAGCCAAAGACTATGCAGCAAAATGGAAAGTAATAATACATGAAAGGATGGGACTAGGGGAATCCAGAGGAAAATAAAAACATCAGTATGGGCATATTTGGAATGCCCCCCCAGTGGTAATCTCCCCATTCACTTGGAACGTTTTTGAGAGCTTCAGTAGGATACAACATTTTTGGTTCAGGCAAGCAGCAGTGGAGGAGGGAATGGGAGGGGGAGGGGAGTTCATCATTATGAGCAGGAGTGTGGTTTTAGGACCAGACAATAGAAAGGGTGATTTTATGGTTAGGGGAGCAGGGAGGGAGTTTTAAGCATGGGGGTAAAGCTTTACAGCTGGGAAGGGATCTTTGTGGTTAGGCACAATCAGGGAATGTAGGGATGAAGGTTTAGGTTTATGGTGGGAAAAGAAGTTTAGAATTATGGCTAGGGTTCTAATAAGGTAATGGGAAGTACGTATTTATGGAACAGCAAGTTAGTAGGGGTTTGAGGAGCACTTGCCTATTAGTGCAAGTAGCAGTGAGCAATGTGCATCATGGGTATATAGCACAACAGCACTTGTAGACCCTATATAATAACTGTCATGTTTCCCCAATTTTAATACCTATTGTAATACATTTATTTGCATTTATAAAATGTAGTTAGACAATCTTTTTTGCTACTGTTAAAAAATCTCCATATTTAGTTATGTGTGGTGTCAACAACAAAAATCATAATGATTAATTAATTTAATTTACATCATATTATTTCAAAAATCATTTTATTTTATTTATTTATTTTTTATTTATCATTTGTTGACCGGGAATGTCCGACTAGGTTCCACAAAGCCTATTTTCAGCGGAGGCCCGGGGAGAAATGCTCCAGATGCATGTCTTTGGGATGTGGGAGAAACCGAGGTACCGAGGGAACCCACGCACACACAGACACACATGCAAACTAGATCCACACAGAACCAGCCCCAGCCGAAACCAAGAACCGAACAACTCTCTGTGTTGACAATGTTAACCACTGCACCACTGTGCCGCCCTAATGATTAATTTAATTTAGATCACATTATTTCAAAGTCACGTTATAAGAAAATCTGAAAATCACTCTTCACTTGGTTTCATAACATATTTTCTGCCCAAAATGCCTATTGACATCAGTTGCTTTGTCATGCAAATGTTAAGCTGTTTTTTTTCATTATGGAAAAAGGCTTGTTGTTTTAATTTCTACAGTGAAGTGTTAGTTTTCACTTTCTACCACCATTTTGGGATACCTGCTCATTACCTTCCCTCTTGTATGATATCTATCTTATCAGAACTTGAAGCCTGCTATAATAACGTAGCAAAATTTGCCACAGACTCCTCATATTCTACTCATCATTGCACTGCACTTCGATCATTAAAATGGCTGGAGGTTCCACAATGACTTATCTCCTTACAACTCTTAACAGCCCACAACATCTATAGGACTACTGCCCATCCTGTTCTAAAATCTTTTCTTTCTACCTATCTCTCAAATAGATCTCTAAGATCAAAGACAAACAACATCTTTCTGTACACAAGCCCAAAAACTGTTAGAAAATCCTTATACTCCTATCCTGCTACCAAAGCTTGGAACACACTTCCCACAAATATTAGAGCAAACACCAACTTCCTCTTATTTATGAACACTTTAAAGGAATACTTAAGCAAAGAATGGATGTGCTCCTGCTCTAACCCTACTTAATACTATATCCTTCTCATACTACCTCTTCGATTCTAAGTCTCCTTCATTTACTACCTTCTTGTTCCTCTTGCCATCTTTTTATTTCTCTAGCTACTATCTATAACGGCACACACTCCTCTGTTATCTCTCTCTGTCTCACTCCTTCACTCCCAAACTACTTTCTTCATCTCACTCTAGCATCCTTCCTTAAGCTCTTGTCCCACTTGCTCTCCCTCCTCTCTCATCCTTTACCCTGTTTTTCTCTACTTGTTTTTTCATTTATTTGTTATTGTTGTAATAGTTCTTACCTGTAACTTAATGTTTTCATTTTGTTCCTTTTCATGTTCGTTTTATCCTTTTAGTCTCTTGACTTCTGTATTAATTGTTATATGGACTCATATAACATGTTTTACTTTTGGAGCTTTTCTCCCTGGGCCTCTGATGAAAATGGGCTCCCCCTGACCCAGTCACACTTTCTTGGTAATCAAAGGTTAAATGAATAAATAAATACATTTAGATACTGTCAGTTTCTGCATCAGACATTGCCCCTACACAACAGTAGGACAGTCTTTTTGCCACTCTGTTGTATATATGGCACCATTAACATATCAGTCACATAGGAAGATTAATTATTACTAAGATATTAGTAAAAATCTGTTAAAGAGTGATGCTAGCCAGGTCAGCCTAAGTATAAGCCTAAAATGCTGTATCAAATGTGGCCATTAATATTTTCAAAAGAAGTAAAGCCATTAAAAAGTGCAGGTTGCTGCTACTGTCAGTGACTGACAGAGGAAATGGACATCTCATCGTTCGTACAGTGAGCTTGTGCAGAAAGATAATCACACTAAATGATTATTTCACTACAGTGTACTGTCCCAATAAAATGACATCAGGGGGTAACAGCCGTGATAGAAGAAAAAAAAAATCATGTGGCATAGCAGCCCACCATCAGGCCATTTTGGGATATAACAAATTATACATTATTGTAACAATTATTAGAGTCATGAGTCAAAATGAAGACTAGAAAAGTTTAAGATATGATGACAATTTTTTTCAGTTTTTATGCAGTTGCCTGTAAAATCAAATCCCATTTCAAAATAATTTTTATGAGGTGTAAACTGCAGCACTATCTTTTTTCCTCTAAAGACCAGCCAAATGTCTCTTCTTCCTTTACCAGGTTATCCAGTTTCTTCTGTTGAACAAATGCCCGGTATCCCTGAGCTACACTAGCTTGACAAAGGCCCTACTTCTCATTCATTCTTATCTGGATAGCCCAATCAGCCCAGATGCTTCCTAGTGATAAGACTCAGGAGGCAAGAAGGGTTTCTATTACAAGATCGAAGATGCATTCTTTCAAATATGTTTTAGTCAAACATGAAAGACTGAAAAGGCAAAATATTGAAGTGGCTTTTAAGCAAATTCCTTACCGGGGAAAGAATTTGCTTGGCCGCTTCATTACATTGCCATTTTCGGCATTGTAGTGCAGTCTCGGAGTTGGTATATTTAAGTAGGTGGGGTGTAGGGCCCGAAGCCCCCCACTTAATTTAATGTTTTGAAGTGTTTTCTTTTCTTTTCTTTTTTTTTTTGTTGGAACAGCGATTTTTTTCCCTTTGGAAAAAAATCTCTGTTCTGACAGTTCGATATTGTAAGCTTTTGCTTATATACGGTCGATTAATCACCATTCGCTTAAGCATTCAGTGATGTAATGTAGAGCCAGCAAGAAGTGGGTAAGCTTGCAGATCCTGCAGAGGGGCCTACCTTCTGTTAATGGAGCACCCCCCCATGGCAGCTGTCTGAGTTGTACTACTGCTGCCTTGCTACAAGCAGCATACCTCCACATGATCCCCTGAACACATAGTGCTGCAGAGTGTCACACATGCTCTTACACTTAGGTCCCAAGGGACTTAGTGCTCCTACCAGGTATCACCCAAGACGTGAGTCCCACTCCCCAGAATGGGGAAGCCAGCAATGCCATTCCACACGGATTCTCTTTGGACAGCTCTGACAGATACTTGAGACAATAATCAAAATCAAGTCAGATGGACCATAGTCAGAGGTGATCCACACTAACATTTTCTTAAAAATATGTCATTAGTATCAGGGAACATTTAGCTGCACTATCTGCCCAAGTAAAAATTTGTTTTTTAGCTTTTTTTCAGATGACATGAGCACCACAGAAGTACTATTTTTAGTGTTTATATTTGGCTAACTCAATTGTGCACAGGTAACTTGTTTACTTAATACTTAAGCATATACATATATATATATATATATATATATATATATATATATATATATATATATATATATATATATATATATATATATATATATATAAAGAGAGAGACAGAGAGCTATAGATATATATGGGTCTATTTCAACCCATCAAATTTACAGTTTATCGAAACTGACTTTGCCGATCCCACTTAAGAGAAAGTCTGTTTAAATGAAAACACACTTTTGTGAAAATCATGTCATCGAATAAAAAAAAAAAAAACATAAAACCAAACAAAAAAATCCAAGAAAATGATTTATGCAGTGGGGCAATCCCCACTGCATCCCCCACACCCCCCTACTAATATATACAAAATCCAAGATTGCACTACAGTGGGAAAAAGGGAATATTCCGTTATCCTTACTGTACCGCAATCTAGAAAAATTGCTCAATTAAATAATTTTCGCAAAAGTGCATTTTCTTTTAAATGCACTTTCACTTAAGTGGGATGGGCTAAGTCAGTTTCGATAAACTGTAAATTCGATGGGTCGAACTAGACCCATATATATATATATATATATATATATATATATATATATATATATATATATATATATATATATATATATATGTATATATATATATATATATATATATATATATATATATGTCTATACACACATATATATATATATGTGTGTGTGTGTGTATATATATATATATATATATATATATATATATATATATAAGTATATGTATGTACAAGGAGCCACTACTAAATACCGAACACTCACTCTACCGAAGCCCAAAATCCCGAGACCAAACACCCAAAACACTATAATACCAAAAAATCAAAACCGCGAAATTCAAATTACTGAAAACTACACACAACATACACCACACACAGACACATACACACACCTTCCCCCAAAACACAAACACACAAACCTAACCTACAGACAAGCAGGGGGACAAGCCCCCTTGCACCCCCCATGTGGGGGGGTGCAGCTCCTCACACACCCTACTTAAATATTCTAACTCCAAGGTCGCACCTACCCAGACAAACACATGAATACACCACAACACACCTACATCCCCCTCGCACACACACATCACACTCACAACACACACTTACACACTAAACCTCTAACCAACACAGTTAAACAGAAATACTTACCTGCCCTTCCACCATACCGCAGCACCAGAAGTACGAATTTCAAACTCCTGATAGTCGGGGATTTTGAAATTCATGCTTCTGGTCTTTTGGTAGTTTGGGGTTTCAGCTATATGGTCTCAAATGTTTGAAATTTGGTATTTCAAACTTTCAAGATTATGTAGTGCTCCCATGTACATATATATATATATATATATATATATATATATATATATATATATATATATATATATATATATATATATATAGAGAGAGAGAGAGAGAGATTCACTTCAGAAGCTCGAATTAACAAAATCTCGAACTGCAAATAACCGAAACCAAAAGATTGAGTTTCGGAAACTTGAACTTCTGAAGCGAAACCAAAAAAAAAGACAAACTTCGCTTTTGTAGGGGGGCTTTGCCCCCTGCACCCCCCACACCCTCCCTACTTAAATATACCAACTCCAAGATCGCGCTACAGTGGGGAAATGGGAAATCTCCCGTCTTGCGCTGTATGCGGAAGTGCAAAACGGGAGATTTCTCATTTCCTGTCAACACCGCAAAAAAAAAAAAAAACATTACGTACACACAGAGTACAAGAATCCTTGCCTCTGTGTGCACACAATGTATTAAGGTAAGTAAACTCTTATTTTTAAACACTACACATACTCAATTTACTGAAATCTCGATCATATGGTCTCGACTATATGAAATTCGAGATTTCAGTAATTCGATTATGTGAAGTGTTCCCATAGATATATATATATATATATATATATATATATATATATATATATATATATATATATATATATTGAAATGCAATTATTATAGCTAAAGGGCATTGAAAGACATTGTAGTTCACAGAGAGAGTGGTGGTAAAGAAGGCTTGGCTGCTAGGCCAAATACATGGCTTTTTAAATGGCCAGTGTACAGACAGAGTCTGGATGTGGATGTTGGATGCCCACACCCAGGACAGCAGTCAGTGCATACACCATCCTGCCCTTGGGTCCAGGTTACATTTGGTGAGTTTGTTACTGAATCAGATTTGTGAGCTCTAATTTTTTTACTTTTACCTGTTGGACACCACTGGATTGACTTGACAGACGATCCCTCTTGTGGCCAGCAGGTCAGTTTGGGACAATGGAGTAGATAAAAGGATTTCAGTCCGTGTCTCTCACATATCTATCATGACATTTGGTTAGCAGTTGTGGAATTCAAACCCTGCCATTTCCAGAAGGCTCTTAACAAGTTGCTTATAATATTACTTTAGTAACATGGGTGACTCCTTTCTTTTGTGTGAATTTCACATTTCTCAGTTTCCAAGCCCTTGTTTACTTCCTACAACAGCAAACTCATTGCTCTTATTTCACATGTTCTCATATTAACAGATCTCAGTACCAGATGTCCTAATACAGGTACTGATATGATTAGTATGTGGAGAACAGCTCTGTGCTTCAAAACAATGGGAAAAAAAAGTCTGGTGTGAAGCAGTGACAAAGAATTAGAAGAACTTCTAGCAAGCTTCATTTGTGAAATTGTATGTAAACCATTTAACAAGACCCATTCTTCTTGGTCACCTCTGAAAAAAGGCATTTATGCCTAAAGAGTTTACCCAGTTACATCTTAATAGTAGGATTAATAATAAAAGAAATGACAACTATTTAAATATGTACCTTGGGAATACAAGCCTCATTAACATTCTTCCGATCCAGGGATGAGAGACAACAGTGCAATTTCTATTGTTTAAGAACCACTAGCAGAAAAAAAATGATAAATATTGCCTTTGAGTGTTTAGCTCTGTATTCCTGAAATGTTGTTTGGATGTGTTTATCACAGAATCCTTCATATTTTTACAAGGAAAATGACTTTTGTCAGATGCACTTTATTAGTCTAACTGTACTCATTACATAAATACTTACTGTGGATTGTTACACAATCTCTCTGATGTCTGAACGCCAACACCACAGGTCCGTGTGCAGTATGACCACGATGTCCACTGACTCCATCCTCCATTCACAATGTCAGGATTTTTTCCAACTGTAACACAGTCGCCATTTAAACACCACTGCAAAAAACATTTTTATAGTTAAAACTATATACTACAATTGAATTTAACAGTTTACAAGGCATTTCTATAAAAAAAAAAAAAAAAAAAAAAAAACACTTTTGCAATTATATGTATCGATTTAAATGTAGTACTCTATAAAAAAAACTCCTACATTATAAACATATTCTTAAATTCCCTGTACTAATGATGTCATATATCACAATACTATAAAAACAGCACATATAAAATAGTAATAACTGTATTAATTAGTTATGTTGCCCAAGAAAACAACTACATTACACTACCAAGTGAATCAGTAGTTTGATTGCCAGGGGAAAGCAAAGTGAACCACTCTTGTATGTTAGGTTATATATTAATGGTTAAACTTTGCATGAGACCTGTTCTTCATCCTAGTACTGTAGAAGCCTTCAACTAATCTCAAAAGAAACAATTATCTAATTTGCATCACATATTTGTGGTAAGAATCTTTTAGAATCTGTTTCCTTTCTAGGATTAGATTATTGCGCAGGTAGTGAAACCACTGACTGAAATTCTGAAACCATTTTTTATGTATGCACACTCAGTTTGCAGTTAGCACAGTCATGTAACTGTTTTTGTTACAGTAAATCATAATGAAATGTTGTTTTTTGTGATTGATATAAGGCTGTGTTTTTAGTTGGTTAGTCATTTATTTAGTTAGTTAGTGATTGTGCTACAAAGTTGTCTTCAGTTATCAGGTACACCATGTGGTCCAAATCTATGTTTCAGTGCTTATATTAAGAACAATAAGTCTGAAGCACAGAAATCAACATTTAGTAAATTTATTTTCATCCAAGTACAGACTAACTGAATTCATTAATACTCTGTCTCAGCTTTATGTTTCTTTTCAACATCTGTCTGTCTCTCTCTCTCTCTCTCTCTCTGTGTGTGTGTGTGTGTGTGTGTGTGTGTGTGTGTGTGTGTGTGTGTGTGTGTGTATGTGTGTGTGTTTGTGTGTGTGTGCACATGCATATGTCTGTGTGTATGTGTCTATACACGCATGTGTGTATGTGTGTGTGTGGATGTTAATCTATGTCATTTGACTGAATGCTCATTTGAATGAAACTCAAATAGTCAAACTCATTTGACTGAAAACTCATTTGATAAAGATCCTTCACAAGTATACCAAAAACATTTTTGCAGAGGCAATCCCCACTGCATCGTCATTTGGGGGTCTTTGCTCCCTACACCCCTCTTGATTTATATTAACTCCATAGTTGTACAACTGTTGAGTGAAAAAAATAACACCCACACAGTAACTCAGCACTGGAGCAAAAATGATAAATCGTCTACAGATCTTGGGGTAGAACATGATACTGACCATTGCAATCCAGATACAACCTGTGAAACTCAGTTCCCTCATAACTCGTATAAAAAATGACATCAGTACATTCTGTAGACTTCTGCATTTTAATATTAAATGTGTTTTCAGTTAAATTAATTTTTTATCAAATGAGTTTTCATTCTGATGGGTTGACCATATCAATTTCAATCAAATGACATACACCCATATATATATATATATATATATATATATATATATATATATATATATATATATATTGCTTCCTAGACGTTGACTTCTGTCTTACTGTAGAGTCACAGCTTAGTCAAGATCATCATCAGGAGGATGCCAAACTGGTTATATTTCTGCTGAAGAATCACTGATCTCCTGCTGACTGAAACATGCTGAGTTGCAGCAGGTAACAAACAAACGTTCACAGTGCTGGCAGATGATCTGTAAGTGTAACACTTATGAGGGGTTACATGTGAATCTTATGACAATGTTTATGATGGTGCACTTATACCGTTTCCCCTTTCATCACAATAATCACTCCTAATTGTTTTATTGATGAAAATAATGACTACAGCAAAATATGAGGTATTATAATTATGTCATGTTTTTCCATACTTTAGCTTTTAATATAGGCAATAAAAAGGTCCTTCTACAGACCTAATTAGTCATATTAATATAAGGTCTCTTCATAAAAGAAAGTCTGAATGTACAGAGATATGTTAATACATGTTTTATTCATGAAGTGATGTTAATGTGCTAAGCTACATTAAGTTTCAAGCAATATTTTAGATGGAGGCTTATGAGAATATGTAAAATTCAACTAAAAACAAAAAATGAAAAAGCAATTGGCTAAAAAAATAACCATACATTTAAGTGAATCTCAGAATAAGAGATTGCTGAAAGCAAAACAATAGTAACTAGAGAGACAAAAGCAGAAATGATTCTGCAAACGTAATCTGAATAGGTGACATTTACATTTTGTAAATTTTATGTGGTGAAATTGTAGTTATTGTGTTCTAAATAAAGTTTGCAAAAATAGTTCCTGTTTATTTCAGATGCCTGCAAATAGTCTATATGGAGGACTCTTAAGTGCCTCTTCTTAAGTTCCTAGGTAAATCATAAGACTTTACTAATTAGATTTAATCAAATGAGGAATGTTGAAACTGCACTTTTTATTTCATCTTTGAAACTGCTTCTTAATGGCAAAACAAAATGACTACTATTTTGTTTCTTTTCTTTTCCTTCTTTTGGACTTAACTCAACAATGATCATTCAGCCTTTCCCTTCTAGCACCAGAATGATCCATTCATTCTGTCTCGATGTGCATACCCCAAACCATTTGTTCATCTAGGGGGCCAGATCTACATACCAAAAGTGCTGATACCATCTGTTACCAGGGAAGGGAGTGTTTTGTTTGCTTTTGCTCTTATGTCCGTCGCCTCCATTCTGTCACCAAGAATACTGATTATCCACGATTATATATATTATGTGCCTGTGTTTTGTGTATGTGTGGGGGGTGTCTGTGTGTTGTATGTGCAGCTCAGATTCTAAAAAGTCAAACAGAATGCATTATTTATTTACTGATTTATTTATTTATATTTGTTAACAGGGGTAAAACAGTACTTCACCTGGACTTTTTTGAGACACGGCCCAGGAGAACTATCTGGTTAGGTTACTTACTCATAGTCATGCTATAAGCAAATAGAGGCTGAGGGAATATATAAAGAAATCAATTACAATGCACTCATTGACATGCACCTGACCAGACACTTGAATCAGCATGAGAAACCACAGAGGTTTTTTACAAAAAGAATATAGGGAGTAAATAAAAAGTCCTACCCAAACTGTATCAAACCCTAACCCTGTAATCAGTCTCCTACAGACTGCTGCACAATGATCTATGCCTAGCTTACAAGGCATCCTCTGATCCCAAACTGATGGGCTTGTTGCACATTTGCAAATCAAATAGCATCAAAAATACCCGTTCTAGGGATGTAAACCTCATCTGCAACATAAACACGACATATTCAAAAGAAAACCACTGTCAGAAATGAAGCCTAAAAAAAATACAGACAACCGTATAAACAGAAATAAGTGAAGCGGATTTGGCAACACTGCATAAAATTAATAAATACTTTAATATGAAAAAATAAAATCACCACAACGTCAATCAGTAAGCACTTTTGCATGGATCCACCATGCTTATTCAGACTGTTATGCATCTAAAAGCTCTAACTCTATTTAAATTGATTAATCAACAACTCGTTATACGATCTATTTATCAATTGTCATGGTAACGTCTCCACACCCTGGGGTTGCAGCAATATATCTAGTAAAACTGCACCTATACTGTGCTATCTAAGCATATATATGTGTGTTTAACATAAACAACATCTTTCTATATGGTTAGAAAATCTCATATACTACAGTATATAATAAAAAATGATAAACAGAGAATACATATAAAAAACTACTTTTTAACTTATCTGGAAACCAAATGTGAACTTATTATTTGTTTTAATGCACTAACTTCCTATCCTTTAAAAAAGGCTTAAGACTCACAGCATCATTAAGGCCAAAACTCTTATTGTCTTGCAGCCGAATTATCTATTTCTGTTCACTGCCTATTATGATCTAGCCTAGAGTTTTGACACAATCACACATGCAGGTATCATTGAAAAAACACAAAGCTGGGGATTGAATCTTATGTCAGATGATGGGTAACCAATTCACTCACTGACAGAACATATCATGTGAAAGCTGGTGAATCAACCTGTACCAGTAGACCTGTCACCACTGGCAAACCCTAGGGATCTGTAGTTGGCTCTTCACTGTTTGAATGTATTTATCGACAGTTCAGGCTAAAGTATATGGCCTTTGGCTTACCAAGTTTGCTGATTCTTGCATATTGGGTGCAATCTTTGATTCCACCAATCATGATAACATAGTACAAGATGAGCTAACACACACAACTGAATGGTGACAAAGGCACACACACAAATAAATGCAGAAATGTGTGTTTGTAATGTTGTCCATCTGAAAAGTGGAGTTCCATGTTCATAACATCATTAACAGCAATCCTGCTAGGCAGAAAACCAGTGATGCAAGCACAGGGAACACATGTAGATAGCAATCTGAACGTTGACCACCAAGTGTCCACACTGCTATTGAAAGCCTATGTTGTGCACATCATAAGTCATGCCATTATACTGAGATCTTAGGCTTGTATGACAGCACTGCAGTCAAACCTCATTACAGCACTGATAGAGTATAATGCACTTTTTAACATGTAACTCACCAGCCACATGTAGCAGCTGGAGAAACCACATGGCTTTTCTCAGAAAGATAACACAGGGTCTACAAACCATGCCATCATGTATGCTGTGATGCCAGTGCACTGGCCCAGTAATCAAGGAGTCTCAATCCTCACCACTAGCACCAGTTAGGGGCATGCACATTGGGAAGGATAACAAGTACACACACAGTAAAGTAATATTTCCCTTAAGAGCACGCAGTCAGTCTGGGGATTGCTTCTCTCTTTCTCTCCAGATACCCAATAAGGCTCCCCATTGGCACAGCTATAGGGCACAGGTCTCAGCCTAGTGGTTAAACTAAAACCTCCAGCACCATCTCTGTCCAACCAGTGCTTCATACCCTTGCCCAGGCAGCTGACACACACACACTTTGATATATGAGTTATATACAAACACATATACACTCCTGGGGAAGGCTGGCACAGGTTCTCCAGCTATACCCCTTCCTGCCAGGCTATAAAATAATAATCCACTGCCACCATCCATTAATATCAGCTACTAATAAGGCCCTCACCAAAGAATGTCCAGTTTTACTGTGCAATATTATTATTATCCAATTAGTAAATATGACGAACAGCAAGGCTTACTGGAGTGGCTTGGACAGTATCACCATAAACATGCAATGTACTCTAGAGCTTAAATTATCTCTACACAAAACAGCCACAGTTGAAAAGTTTAAAAGTATTTAATAATAAATAATAAAAACACAATACAAATCTCATCAATTCAACACAGTGCTAGTCAAGAGTTCAGACACAGGAAAATGCTTAAAATAATACCGTATAATAGTCTGACTTAAATATAGATATAGAAAACATCTAGTCTAACCTTACTATTTTCTATCTATTTCTATGAGAAACAATGTTCTAAATAAGTTAAATACATACAGAGCAAAGGCAAAGTACTGGTGAGTAGATGTGTTCAGGTTCAGACAAAATCCAAAATGCTCTAATTCTCTCTATCTCTGAGAAAGTCTTAAATTGATAAAACATCACTGCTGACTCATTTTAGATTACGTCACTCTTAACGGTTCTGATTTAGCTTCCCAGGTTAACAGAAACTCAAAACTTACATTTCTTTTTGTAATGTGCACCTGCAGGAAGCCACAGCTATAAAAGACATTATATATGTAAAATCTAGCAATTAACTCTTGTCCTTAGACAATAGAAAGAATTCCTTCAACCAGACATCCTGTCTTTGAGCCCTGAAATCAAACAGTCATAAAATCCTTTACTTTATCAGCTTTCTTCCAGCAGGCTGCACTGTGGTTACATTTTTGAAGCTCAGTACAACATATAGTTTAGTCATAACATATAATTCTCTTTTACATTTGTAAAACCAGCCTGTGGATTATATTAATATTTACAAATCACAAAGAATTATTTACAATATTCTATCTGGCTGGGCTGGCAGCCTTTCAGTTTTTCACATTTCTACCCTTCCTGAGAACTCAAGCTAGATTTTCAAGTGATCCTTGAGAAATGCAGCTTGAGAGGTTTAGGTCTATCTGAGTACACCTTACCCTATTCCCTGTCTTGAGAGCCCATCTGCATTGGCATTGTTAATCCCACTGCAGTGCTGCACAGACATATCATATGCTTGCAACCCTAGGCTCCATATTAGCAACTTAGCATTTTGCTGGCTGGCTCAGTGTAACCATGTTAGGGGATTGTGATATGTAACTATAGTGAATTTCCTTCCATACAGATAAGGCTGACATTTCTGCAGTGCCCATACTATGGATAGACATTTCTTTTCTACAGCTGCATAACATTCCTCCCTGGGTTAGAGCCTATGACTGAGATAAACCACTGGGTTCTCTTGTCCCTATGAAGAAATCTGGCTAAATACAGCCCCCACCCCATGGTTTGAAGCATCCACCTGCACAACAAATTGTTTGCTGTAATCTGGACTGGCTAACACAATGGGGTCTCCCAAAGCTTGTTTAAGCTTCTGGAATGCCTGCTCACATGCTGTGGCCCACACTACCTTATCTAGCCTGTCTTTTTCTTGCCAGGTCTGTGTGGGGAGCATCTATGGTACTATAACTGGGGACAAACTTTCTGTAGTACCCTATTGTCCATAAGAATGCCCTCATCTGTTTTTTGGTAACAGGTGCAGGCCATGTCTGAATGGGTTCCACTTTGGCAGGTTCTCACCTGATGTTGCCATCTCCCACTCGATGTCCCATGTAGGAGACCTCTGCCACACCCACCTGGCATTTGCTTGGCTTAATGGTGAACCCTACCTTCTGCAGTCTGTCCAGCACCTTCCTGACATGCTGAAAGTGCTCTTGCCAGGAATGGCTGTAGATGGCAATATCATCTAGGTAAGCAAGGACAAACCCTCCTGCTCCTGCTAGGATATGATTTACCAGCCTCTGGAAAGTTGCTGGGAAATTTTTCATCCCAAAGGGCATCTTTGTGAACTCATACATGCCAAAAGGAGTCATAAAGGCTGACCTCTCTCTAGCACTGAGAGTCAAGGGCACCTGCCATAACCCTTGGTAAGATCAATGGTGGTAAGATACTTAGCCCCACACAGCTGCTCTAGGGTTTCATCTGTCCTAGGCATGGGGTAAACATCTGACTCATTCTGACTATTTAATTTCCTGTAGTCCACACAGAACTTGGTGCTGCCAACCTTCTTTGGCACCAGCACCACTGGGGAGGCCCAGGGACTGTTAGACTCTTGAATTACCCCTAGTTCCATCATTTCATGTATCTCCTCCTTCAAAGTCTGTTTAACTCACTCAGGCACCCTATAAAGGACCTGTCTAATAGGCCTTTGGGGTTCTGTATTCACCTGGTGCAGCACCAGGTGGGTGCACCCTGGTTTCCAAGTGAACATGTCCCCGAACTCCTGTAACACTGCTAAGATTTCTCAAACCTGGGTAGGGTATAGCTGTTGGGACATTGCTACCCTTCCACTGAGATGTCAGTCCGAGCCTCACTGAGGAGATCAGTCACCAGATCTCCCTCAGACTCCTCCTGCCATCCACTGCAAATACTCAGCACAAGGGCCTCCCTTTTATGATAAGGTTTCATCATGTTAACATGGCATGATTTGTGCTCCTGCCACCTGCCTAGCAGTTTTACCATGTAGTTAACATCACTGACATTTCTTACCACCTTGTAGGGTCCCTCCCAGGCTGCCTGCAGCTTGTTGTGTCTGATGCGAATGAGAATCATTACCTGCTGCCCCACAGCATAGTCTCTAGCTCAAGCATTCCTGTCATACCAGACCTTTTTCTGATGTTGGGCTCGTTCTCCTGGGCCAAGCCCATGAGTTCCATGAACCCTGTCCTGCAGTTTAGGACATATGCCACAACAGACTCCTTGTGAGATTCACACTTGCCCTCCCACTCATTTTGGATTAAATCTAGAGGTCCTCTCACTCTATGACCATAAAGCAACTCAAAGGCTAAAAAAAACTGTGGATTCATGGGTAACCTCTCTGTAAGCAAACAACAGATGGCACAAATATTTGTCCCACTCCCTCTTAAACTGGTCTGCAAATGCCAGTAGCATGGACTTGATTTTAGAGCTTAACTTCTCAACAAGACCATTAGTCTGGGGATGGTTGGGGTAGTCTTTAGGTGCTTCACCCCACAGAACTTCCACAGACAAGCCAGCAGGTCTGACATGAAATTGGCACCTCTGTCAGTCAGTATTTCTTTTGGGAAACTATCCTGCTGAAAATCTTTAACAAAGCATTTGCCACCTTTTCTGTCTCAATGGAAGACAAAGCCACTGCCTCAGTATATATTGTAGCATAATCTACCACTAGGATATATTTTCTCCCTGTGGAACTTGGGGTACTCAGAGGTCCCACAATATCCATAGCTACCCTCTGAAATGGTTTGTCAATCACAGGCAAAGGCAAAAAAGGAGCTTTCACCTTGTCTCCTGCCTTGCCTACCTTTTGGCAATCCTCACAGGTCCTGCAGTACCCTGTTACTTCTCTTGAAATTCCAGACCAATAGAAGTTCTGTATAATGTGTCTCTTTATAGGTTTTATCCCCATATGATATGCAAAGGGAATATCATAGGCTATGGCTAGAAACACCAGACAGTAGGCTCTAGGCACTACCAACTGCTGTATTCTCTCAACTTCTAGCCCTCCCTCCGGAGTCCACTCTCTATACAGTAACCCTTTGTCCCAGTATACAGATTCCCCCTTCCCTTGAGAATCAGGTGCCTCACTAGCTACCTGTAATGTAGGGTCTGAGAGTTGAGCCTGCCTCTGCTTCCTCTTTGTAACCCATCTCAGCTTCCCATCTGCAGGAAGTCTGGTATTCTCTGACAGTGGTGCCTCACTGTCAGCCTGGGTACTGCTACTCACCTCTACCTTTGCAATCACTCTGTCCAAGGAAACATCAGTACCCACAAGCAGCTGTGGCTCACCTTCAGTCTCATTGTTACAGGGTAGCTCCCTCCCTGAAGTAACCACCTCATCAGTCCTGGCTGCAAGTATGCAGTCTGTCTGCATCTCCCCAGGCTACCAGACCCAGATGGTTGTCTTGAAGCTTGACTGCATGTAACTGCATTAACACTTGTTACTGCCTCATAAAAATCCTTCCTTATCAGGACATCTGCAAGATGGTAGTTTGGTACCCCTGTTGTCTCAAGACAACCTACTATTGGCATTTTATCTTTTCCACTTACTGGCTCCCTCATCTTTTGTTCCCCACCTTGCCTCTATGGACATTTATATGCCACATGGCCCCACTGGTTGCATTCAAAATATTTAACTCTAGGTCATGGATGTGTGCCTGGACTAGTGGCTTCCCCTGCTACTAGAAGATTATGTCTGAGCTGCCCAACATGGGTTTCTTTAGACCCATACGCAGCACTAGGTGTCCCTTTCCTGTGCATTGATACCCTGCTTGCTAGGTATAGGTCTCCATTCTTTCTCAACTCATCTGAAGTAGCACATTGTCTATCAGCTAACCAGATTCTCATGTCCTCAGGCAAGTGCTAAGGGCTTGTTCCCTCACCAAATGGTCTGCCAGCCCTTCAAAAGTGGTGACCTGACATCCACTCACCCACCCATGAAAATAAGAGCACAGTTCAGCAACATATTCACACACACTTTCCTCTGCCTTGCATCTATGCCCAATTTCAGGTGTTAGCTTAATAAATTCTAACAGACAATTCTTAACAGCAGTATAATCAAAAGGTTTGTGATCAGATAATTTAGACAGCACGGTTACAGCTTTACCATGGAGTAAGAGGGTCAGGAACCACATCCAGAGCCTTTGGTCAACATCATACTGTTTACATATCCTCTCAAACATATGAATGAAACCATCAAATGTATCCTCCTCTGTAAACTGTGGAAAAAATGCACTGACCTTTTGTGCTTCTGGGGTCCAGTTACTCCCTTCCCCATTACCTCCATGTCTCTGGCAAAGAATGAGCATCTCCTTTTCCTGCTGCCTCTGCCTCTCCTTCTCCTCAGCTTCCAGGCATAGCAGTTTCTCATTCTCCTCAGCATGTAGACATCTCAGTCTCTCTGCTTCTGTTTCCAAACCCCTGGCCTCCAACTCAAGTCTCTTTACCTCCAGATGGATTTTTAAGTCCTCTGCAGAAAGGTTGAGCTGTCCATTATCTGAGTGTTGTATACATCCACAGCCAGTCTGATTATCCTCCTGATTACTGTTTTCTGATGCAGCTGTGACCAAAGCTGCAATTATGCCTGCTTTAGTCAGGTTTCCATACATCAGTCCCTTAGCCTGGCACATCTCAGCCAACTGACCCCTTGTCAGCTTCCTATGCTCCTCTGCTGACATGCTTGCCCACTCTCCCTGACTAACTAAGCTAACAAAAGAAATAAAACAACTGTGATCCGAACTCTGAATTTTCACTGTGTGGCTGATTTGGAGTACAAAACACCTTCAGTGATCATTGTACACATGCTACAGGAATTCACTATCCACACCACTACAAGCCAATTCAAGTTTGATGTGGCTAACTCACCACTGTCAAACAATTAATACTTGATGTAGATATCCCATCACTGCCAACAATTAATATGGTGGTGTGGATATCCCACCAATGCCAACCAATTAATATGTGATGCCCATGCACTGGCCCAGTAATCAAGGAGCATTAATCCTTAATACTAGCTCCAGTGAGGGGCATGCACATTGGGAAGGATGACAAGTACACACACAGTAAAGTACAATTTCCCTTAAGACACAGAGATCACAGTCAGTCTGGGGTTGGTTTCTCCATTTCCCCCCAGATCCCCAATAAGACTTCCCACTGCCACAGCTATAGGGAACAGGTCTCAGCCTCGTGGTCAAGCTAAAACCTCCAGCACTATCTCTGTCCAACCAGTACTCTGTGTCCCTGTCCAAGAAGCTGACACACACACACACACACACACACACACACACACACACACATACACACACACACACACACACACACACACACACACACACACACACACACACACACACACACACACACACACACACACTTTGAGATATGAGTTATATACAAATACACAGACACTCTTGGGGAAGGCTAGCACAGGTTCTCCAGCTATGCCCCATCCTGCCAAGCTGTAAGGTAGTAATCTACTGCCACCAACCACTAATATCAGCTACTAATAAGGCCCTTACCATAGGGTGTCCAGTTTTACTGTGCAATATTATTATTATCCAATTAGTAAGTATGACGAACAGCAAGGCTTATTGGAGTAGCTTGGACAGTATCACCATATACATGCAATGTACTCTAGAGCTTAAATTTTCTGTACACAAAACAGCCACAGTTAAAAGGTTTAAAAGTATTTAATAATAAATAATAAAAATACAATACAAATCTCCTCAATTCAACACAGTGCTAGTCAAGAGTTCAGACACAGGAAAATGCTTAAAATAACACTGTGGAATAGTCTGACTTAAATATAGAAAACAGCTAGTCTAACCTTACTATTTTCTATCTAATTCAAAGAGAAACAATGTTCTAAATAACTTACAACCATACAGAGCAAAGGCAGAGTACTGGTGAGTAGATGTGTTCAGGTTCAGACAAAATCCAAAATGCTCTAATTCTCTCTATCTCTGAGAAAGTCGTTAAATTGATAAAACATCACTGCTGACTCATTTTAGATTGCATCATTCTTAACAGTTCTGATTTAGCTTCCCATGCTAACAGAAACTCAAAATTTACATTTCTTTTTGTAATGTGCACCTGTGGGAAGCCACAGCTATAAAAGGCATTATATATGTAAAATCTAGCAATTAACTCTTGTCCTAAGACAATAGAAAGAATTCCTTTACCCAGACATCCCGTCTAAGAGTCCTGAGGTCAAACAGTCATAACATGTTTTACTTTATCACCTTTCTTCCAGCAGGATGTACTGTGGTTACATTTCTGAAGCTCAGTACAACATATAGTTTAATCATAACATAGTTCTATTCTACATCTGTAAAACCAGCCTGTGCATTATATTACTATTTACAAATCACATAGAAACATTTACAATATTCTCTCTAGCTGGGCTGGCAGCCTTTCAGTTTTTGACATATGTAGAAGGATTAAAAGCCATGCCACTGTAATCTTTATTGTGCAGGATGAGCTGCCTTCTTCCTTGCCTCCAGACCAATCCCTGCCCCTGCCCTGGTGGGAGGACTGTATGTCCAAAAATGTGATATAGCTGATCACATTGGCAGTATCTGTTGCATGCTTGTGCAACATGCTGTCTGTAATGTCAAGAAACAGCTCACACACACACACACATAAACACACACACACACACACACACGCACACACACACACACACACACACACACACACACACACACGCACACTTGACTGCAGTGAGAATAGAGCCTCTACCTATCTAATTACACATACTACAGAACCCAGTACTTTACAAAAGCACAGCATGTCTGATTTATATAAGATTGCAGGTGAACTTACAGGAAATGACATCAACAGGCCATATGTGGAACAACAGGTTGGGAGGCTTGCATATGCACATAGCTTCACAGGTTCATATAGGTTCCACTAGACTAATAGCACTAAGATATTTGGAAGCCTAGCTGTGTAAAAACATAAGTACTGTTATTGAGCATAGTTGGATGGCCATGTTTAGCACAGCAAGTTTGTGAGCAGTATCAATTGGCCTTATCCAATAGGGACATAGGTGCTAGCCCAGAGGTGACATTATGATGGCCCAACCAGTACTCCATGTTGCACTTGGACAGGGTCATTGAGGAAAACTGCTTCACAAGCATTAGGAGCCTATTACAGAGGAGTGTGACTCACTGTGGGATATATCTGTCTCCCCAGCAGGTTGAGAACCCTGGGTCAAATTATTCTTGTCCCATTTGAATTGCAGATGTCCATAATTTCCAGAAGGGCAGGATCTGAGATTGCTCTGCAGGGCAGGCATAGGTCACCTGTCAGCAGGCTGCATGACACCCAGTACAGAGACAGGTATATCAGTCTTTTCATGCATGTCAAGTTTGGAGGTCTGGCATTCTCCCAGGCACAACTCTGTGTTTTCTCGCATTGCTGCAGGTGTCTGGTGAGGTACTGACAGATGTGAACATTGTACTCTGTTATTGGTGTGATAACGGTAGAGTACAGTAGAGGTATAACTACCCTAGTCTTGGATGTGATGTCTATATGTATGATGTACACAATGCAGATTGTGTGTGTCACCACTTTGGGCACATAGTGATGAAACTATAGATTGCTACCAACATGTGTTCCCAATTCTCAGAACTTTGTGTTTGAGCTTAGGGGGTGCTATGTATATCATAATTAGCATGGCTACATCGTTGTCAAAGGGGACAATGAGTCACTGTATGTTTTGAAGTTCAGTCTGTGAGTTTGACAACAATCATTAGTCTGTGTCAACCCTTTCTGTAACATGTTACTATCACTGGGGGACTCTATATGATTGCATCCAGTTAACAGTCTTTTGCAAACATGGTAAACCACAGGCCATCTACTGTTGCCTGTGTTTTAGGAAAGCATTTTCAAAACAGCTGAGGGCCCAGCACTGATCCTTGTGGTATTCCACTGGTTAGTGGGCTAGTGTTGGAGGTGGAGTCCCCAATTTTAAGAGTATGTGTTGTGTCATTAAACCAGTTGGCTGTCTGTCTGGCACTCTATGGCCTAATTTCCAGATGAGAGATCTTCACCATGACATTAATGGGGGATAGTGTCAAAGGCCCTAGCTAACTCAGCATAAGCATTATGTCCTGTTATCCCTCATCCAGGTCTTTGGGGTCAGTATCCAAGAAGTTCACAAAGGTCAATAAGCAAGATCTGCCCTTGACAAAACCAAATTGGGTACAGTCAAGTATGTTGAAGGTCACCTATGTGCCTGTGGATATGGTTCATGCTGATTCCTGCACTAGTCTTGTAGATAAGGCTTTTTTTAAGGTGTATTGATGCACACAACATTTGATATTACATTTTCTAGTATGGTTGATATATGTGTGGAAAAAATGCAGACACCCCAAAGTTGCAATGGTTGGGGGGTGCAAACATATGGATGCATTGCAAATATGTGACATACTATTGGACAGGGCCCTCAGTTTGTAATGTTTCCACATGTAATTTCATGTCATACACAGGAAATGGACAGTAAACTGCAGCAATACAGCACAATATGTACTTTTCCATAGTGTAGTGTGCAGCAGGTTTGTGCAATAGTTAGCAAAGTGCATACGCATGTGAGATACACTTGTTTGTGTGTAACTAAGCAGTGCACAAACACAAGATGCATTGGTAAAGCCTGAGAGTTAGTACTGAGTCTATGAAATACACCTGCTGCTTAATGGACTCTGTGGTAGCATATTTTTAATGCAGTTAATGTAGCTATACATTCTTTTATGGGGCCAGATGGTACTGGGTTCAAATACAGTTGTATGTAATGCTTTTAACGACTTTCACATTATAGCTGCTGCTCGTTGGTGCACGATGCACACCATCAGGCAATAACGCATTAAAGAAAAGAAATGGGGAAGATAGTGAAATGAAGAGCAAGCAGGAGGAAGGACAAAGGGAAAGCAGGGCAGGAATGTGCAGGAGGGAGGAAGGAAACAACCATAGCTGTCCATTTCTTTAACAGTCTAAAGTGAACACGTGCAAAATATTTACTGAATTTGGACTGTCACTTGCAGAGAGAGGGGTGACCACAACACAATCATGTTGTATAGCCAAATGGACTGAATCAAGTGTGGCAAGAAGACACTTGTGCAAAATGTTTTTTTTTTGTTTTTTTTGTGGGAAAGGTGCCATTTTTTTTTTCTTGATAGAGACAGGAATGTTGGGGAAGGGACGTAGGTTTGTCTGGGAGAAGTAAGCTGGGGAGGTGAGGAAGCAATTGGAAACAGAAAAGACAAACAAGACAAGCAACAGGGACAATGATGGACACAAACGTTTGGGGGACACCATGATTGGGGTGAGGGTGGGGGCATCCAGAAACCATGGTAGTAAAGCTTGGTGACAAAGAGAATTGAGCCCTCACCAACTAGACTGTCATCACTGTCACATCACTCCACCTTAGTATGGAGTACTTGGCATCTCCTTCTCCTCCTACTCCTACTGCGTAAAATGAGGGAAAGCAGCCTTTCCAACCAGCTTAGGTGTGCAGCAAAAGTGTGGTGTACAACTCTATGCACCATCCCTGGCATCTCGGTGTGGGTGATAAAATCACCACCTCTGCTGTTGTTCACTGACGGTATTACAGGACTTGCCTCCAGGACAGGACTACCTTAGGGGGTAGGTAGTGCAGGGGCAGCAGAAGTGGTGCTGCCACGTTGGCACACAGACATGCTGAGCAACAGTGCTAGAGCTGGCGGAGAGGGGGTTAGGCAGATCCTATGTGGCAGGCCTACCCTGCTGTGCTGTGGAGCATTTAGTAATGTGGTATACATGGAAGACATGGGCACATTTTGATGACACATAATAAAATACAAAAAAAAAAATACAATAAAATAAAATAAAAAAGAGAGATAAGAGTTGGGATGAGAGAAAAAAGTGATAAGATTAGTCCCTTCATATGTGACATACAATACATTAATACAATTATTTGACTCTGTTATCTTAACCTTTACTTTTAAGACTACCACCTCCTAACAGAGAACTTTTACTTTTAAGACTACCACACTATACTACAGACTGCAGAAAGTACTCCATGACATGTACATATATTGCAGATATGCATGCTCCAGTTATACAGATTAGAGTTTACATCAGGCCATGTGTGTCACTGGTATAGAGCTTTTACTTTAAACCTTTAAGGTACACATAATTGAATAATTAACAGTATTGTACAATTGGGAAATGTGGTCTTTAAACCCACAACCTCCAACTTGCTGTTCTTCTTTCAAATTTTCCCGGTTAGGGGTCACCACAGCGGAACTCTGGTCCGCTAATGATTGGCAGTAGATTTTTACAGTGCCGAGGTGCCAGCTCGACACCCAACCTTCAATGAAAGTACTAAACCAACCTCCAACTAAAGTCTAATATTGTATTCTTGGTTTCTGCTGCAGACTAATGCATGCATGTGTGCTTTTACAGTTGAAATATGCATGCTCAATTTGATACAACTCTATAAAATATCAAAAAAGCTATTTTTAACTTTTAATAGGTTCATAGGTTCATAGGTGTTCACTAGGCTAGTGGCCCTGGAGCCCTTACAAACCTAGCCCATAGGATTACCCTGACATTGTGCCACCCGACCTTAATTCCCAGTGCCTCTTTTGACTAGACCCACTGGAGTGATCCCCAGGGTGAATTTTCTATCTCCCTTCCACTTGCCAAGGTTTCTTTTGAAGAGGGCCAGTGAGGTGCTCTGTTTGACATTTATGGGAAATCTATTCCATAGCATGGGCAGTCTCTGGGTTATGAACCTGTCTCTCCAGCATGTTCTGTTGAGTGTGGTAATGAGGTTGAGGTCACTGGAGCATGTGGTGCAGAGGGATTTGGATTTTTTAGATGTAGCATTTCTAACAGAGCTGGATCAGACATGGCTTTCTATCTCAAGCAGAGTTTGCCTCTAAGTAGGCGATATGAGACAGAGAATAGTTGCAGTTTTTTTGAGTCCGTCCATATAGGACAAGTGTTTAAGGCCTACAATCCTCTTTGTGAGGTACTTTTGTGGCCTCTCCAGTTGTTGCAGGTGTCTAGTGAGGTACATGCCAAATGTGGCATTGTGCTCAGTGATTGGGCTAATGAGGGAAGAGTACAGGGAGACAATGACCTCTTTCTTCCTGGATGCAAAACCCTTAGTAATGAGATGTGCCACATAGAAGGACTTTCTGACCACAGTGAAAATGTGGTAGTCAAAAGAGAGGCGACTGTCGACCTGTGTTCCCAGATCTCTTATAGCACCTTCTGTATTCAGTGGACTACCATCGATGTGGTAATTCATCAGAACCAGGTTTTTCCAAAGGGGATGACGACACATTTTTTGGCATTGAGCTTAAGGCTATGGTTTTGACACCAGTCGTTGGTCTCAGTGAGGCTTTTCTGTAGGATGTCAACATCACTTGGGGAGTTAATAATAGCTTCCAACTTGCAATTGTCTGCAAACTTTGTCAGCCAGAGGCCCTTTGTGTTGGCCTGGACTTCAGAGAAGTATATACCAAACATGAGAGGACCCAGGACCGAACCCCGTGGGACTCCACTTGTGACTGGTCGGCAATCTGACTTGAAGTCTGCTACTTTCACCTTGTAGGTTCTATCTGTGAGCCAGTTTGCAACTCCTCTAGTGATATAGGGGTTGATGCCTAGCTTAGTGAGTTTTTCTGTGATTCCTGAATGGGAAATGGTATCAAACGCCTTGGCCAGATCAAGGTAGGGTGTATGAACCACATTGCCTTCATCCACAGCTTTGGTGACTGACTCAAAGAAGTCAACCAAGTTGAGCAGGCATGAACTACCCTTCACCAAACCAAACTGTGTGGGATCCAGAGTTTGAAGATTCCCTATATCCTTGTTTATTAGGTCCATGATGATGTGTTCCATAGCTTTGCATATCAGAATCATCAGGCTAATGGAGTGATAGTTCCCAGGGTCTGTAGTCACTCTTCCTTTGTGGAGAGTGATGACTGTAGCAGTGCACCATTTGGTAGGGACAAAGCCTGAGGTGAGGCTGTGATCGAACAAGGCACATAGATGAGGTGGCAGTTCACTCTGTAGTACATGTAGAATACAGCCAGGGATATTGTCAGGTTCCATGGAAGCTGCATTCTTGGCCTTGGACAGTGTTGTTTTAACCTGTGCAGCAGTAATACTGGGTGCCTGGTAATCTACTGGCATTGTGATTTGCCCTTGGGGGGGTGTTAAATTTGGACACGAATCTGTTCGCCAGTATATTGGCAATATCTGTTGGTTCAGTATAGGAGGTACCATTGTGCAGTAGCTCACAATAAATCTGGGTATTGTCATGGAGATTCATTATCTAACTATAAAAGGCCTTGTGGTTGTCTTTACTATCTGCTGCAATTCTGTTTTCTTAGCTAGCTTTAGAGAATTTGATGAGGGATCTCAACCTTTTGTTGAAGCTGATAAGGGAGTTTTTCCAGTGTTAGGACTTCACTTTATTTTGCATCAGTTTCCTCCATTGTTATAGAGTTTCTTTATGGCAGGGGACCACCAGATTGGCTTCCTTTTTTTAGAGAAGAGAATTTTGGTTCTATTGGGTATGGTGAGATCCATGCATTTGTGTACGTGTTTGTACAGTGCATTGGTGTATGATTTGGCAGTCATGCAACTATTCTCCATTTGCATGGGTGCCATGAAGTTAGCCAACTCTGTTTTTTGGAGCCCAAAGTTAGCTTTGGAGAAGTTGTTCATGCTAGTTACCTTTGCGAGGGGGTGGGGTGGGAGGGATGTGGATTTCTAGGGTGATTAGTTTGTGCTCGGATCTAACCAGGGAGGAGTTAACTACTGGTGTAGAGCAATGGTCGCCCATGTTAGTAATGACCAGGTCAAGGATGTTGCTACTTCTAGTGGGGGTAAGAATGAGCTGGTCCAGAGCATCTGAATTAATGAATTCCAGGAAACGTTGGGCAAGTGTATTGGTACATGAGTAGTTTTCCCAGTTAATGGAGGGGTAGTTAAAGTCACCCAGTATGAGAGTGCTAGATTTGACCCTAATATTCCCCAATGTGCTTAGCAACATGGAGTGTGAGTCTTGGGACATTGTTGAGGACTTATAGCAGGCTATGACCTGAATCACTGTCTTACCCAGTGTTAGCTGCACCTGAAGTATCTTTGATGCATTATGTTGGGCTACCAGTCTGGAGGTGTGCGCATCCTTTATGAATATGGAAACACCACCGCCTTTGGAGTTTCAGCCCAAGTTCTGGGGCCAGAAGGTGTGGAATGAATTATAGCCTGGTAGTTCAGGGGTGCTTTCTGCTGCCTTGAACAAGATCTCTGTTAGAGCACAAATGTCAATGTTCTCCATTTTAAGGAGTGCTTTGAGCGAGTGCATTTTCAGATTTATTCTAGCATTGAGCAGCATGACCCTTAGATTGCATTTGTTTTTAGTTGTTACGGTGGTAATTTGGTCTTTGGAACACCACCTAAAAAAGGCACTACAGGCATGGCAAGAGCCTTGGCCAGTATCCGGAAGCCCAGGGGTGACATATGCAGGCCATCTCTGGCAAAGCATCGAGGTCTGTTAATCATGTCATCCCAAGCAGACAGATACTGGATCCCCTTAGAATGACACCAGAAACTTAGCCAATTGTTGAAATCGATCATTTTCTGGTTGTACTGTGGTATCATTCTGGGTGATGTTATAATAACACTACTCTTCTGCTGCATACATACCAGATGCTTCCCTTATCCTCACCAATCTAGCCACATGGGTTCTTACATTGGCCTCCCTGTCCATGGCAGCTGTGGAAAAAACAGAACAGAACAGAACAGAATACCATTATGAATAGCAGTCCTGCCTATATTCAGCTTTTAAATCTTACAAGTACTCTCTGTAGATTATACTTACACAGCTATGGAATGTCTGCAGCCCTAAATTCCTTGATACAAGCATTGATGGCATGCCTACTCCTCCACGGTAAGTCATTATAGTGATGCCTACATTGGTCACTAGTCTGAGGGATACCAGTGGCACTGGTTACAGCTCAGGCCAAACTCTCCCAAACTTCCAACTTATACTGGGAGGCAGAATAGACTCCCTGCAGAAGCCTGGTACTGTGGTGTTTAACTAGGAGTCCAATAAAAATCTTGGACTCTTGGACAGCCCATCTCTGTGCCCTAAATCTGACACCTTCTCCAGAAACACCTGCCATGTCTACCATGGATCAAGAGCAATGGAGAGTGATGTTTTCCCACCAATTACAGTCATAACATTTACTGTGAGTGCACACATTGTTTGAAAATGTTGCTTTTCTCTTACCATAGTGCAAACCTGGCAGTGTGCACCTCCGAGCATGGTGTTTGTGCAATGGTAAGCGGACTGCAACAGTAGCAAGCAAATTCATGATAATTGGATGTACAGGCAGTTGTAAATGTATGTTAGACAAATGTGAAGGTCATGGCAGTCCAGATAGCAGAAATATTCTTACAGGAATATAGTACACAGTATAATCACAGTCATACATTTGATAATAAATGTGATAATATATATATAAGTAATTACATAACTAACACAATACTAGTGCCTCTGCTTTCATACATATAATTAATATCAGCTACACCATGACAAGTGTTATAAGTGAGATTAACTATAATGGGAAGTGGAACAACAGTAAAAGTGTATAGAATTTGTTATATTTGAACCCAGAACCATGTGTATGGCAGTCCTACACTAACACCTGTTACCACAAGAAGGTTGAGAAAACACTTGTCTATGTTGTAATTCATTGCTATAAACTGCAATGTCACAACAGTAAGACAAACGCTGTACACCCTGTACTAGAATGCAGGGCCATCTGTACTGCAGCCCTACACTTAACACCTGCCACCACAGGCTAGTTACATGACATTTTCTATTTTGCTAATCATTTTTAAGGTCTTGCTGTTAACTGCAGCACAATGTCACTTATAAGGTTTGCGAGATGTCCAGTAGTATAACTTGAATGCATCTAGTTTCTATTTTTGGCTGACTGGGTCCTGTCTGGCCAGTTGTCCAATTTGTGCACTGCCACGCTGCACAAATGAGATAAGCACAGCCAAACCTGACATTCATTTTTCTCAGTCTCCCATGCTAGCAGTAAGCAGCACTGGCCAGTAAAAAAAAAAAGGAAAAAAAAAAGGGAAAGGTAGTTGAAATGAGGAAAAGCAACCCATGGCATACTCACTAGAAAATGTTAGTACACATGAGACATTACTACATAGGTCTGAATTTGAATTCTCCTTCCAATGTACCTTCAGAACACAGGATGGATGCCGTAACCCTCTTTGCCACACAAACAGCTTTGCAGCAAGGAACTTAACTCAGTATGCACACAACCAACTGGAACAGCATATACAGTGACATCAAACCATACAACTATTATTTGTACATTTAGTCGTTTTGGATGTAGTGCACCTAGTGATCACACAACCTATCATGATTACTACTTGCAGATATACAGCTCTGTTTCACATTTCTGTATTTGCTGGCCATTCTTCATGTATCTGAGCAGTAGTCTGAGACATGCAGTGTGAATCCATTCTCTATCACTGGCCTTAAAATGCGTGAGGATATTAAGTGGAAATAATATCATATGCAGTTGCCAAAATATGAAGGGCAGGTTGGATGTGAAGAAATACAACCTCTGACTTGTGTGCTACTTACATTTCCAGCCTTACATCTAACACCGTGCAGATGTGACCTGACATACCCACTGGAAGTAAGGCAGCCTGCAGTGCTGTTGTGTCTAAACACTAAACAGTCACAGTTGCAATCCATTAAAATCAAATACTGAGGGAGTGGCTGCATTATGTTTACATCCTTACATGGATCCAATTGTGGGGGTTTCAGCAGTTCTAATGAGTTCACACCACATTTGCACCTCCACCTTGCTGACAGTCCTGAATTTAAGCCATATAAAAAGGCAACCATGTAGCTGGGTAAACCAATGGCCAGGAGACTTCTTTCTGAGCAGAAGAGTAAAGATACACTGTTACTTTGGGATATATCTGTAGAGAGGAATATTCAGCTTTAGAAAGTATGCTTACATTTGTTCAGCTTCATACTGCATATGCTGGAATTAATTTAAGAAAATTCTGAAGCAAAGGATTTTACAATTTCATCTGTATGCATTATTTAGAAGTTTACTGATGCCATGGGTATGTTTGCCAAGCCATTTCAGAGGTACACATGATTGTCAATATATAAAATGGAATGTTTTGTGATAAATATGTACAAATGTTTTTGGGACAGTACCTTTGATATAATGTTTAGCATTTCAAAGATTTTTTTTTAGCAAACTGTGTCATTTTCCTGTTCTTTTGGAAGGGGAGCAAATGTGAGTTACTTTTATGGCACAAACACGGATAGACTATTCTTTTGTGGGTGGGGGGAGCAAAGATGAGTTACTGTTATGGCACAAACAAGGATAGACTGTTCTTTTGTGGGTGGGGGAGCAAAGTTGAGCTACTGTTATGGCACAAACAGGGATAGTCTGTCCTTTTGTGGGTGGGGAAGCAAAGGTGAGTTACTGTTATGGCACAGACAAGGATAAACTGTTCTTTTGTGGGTGGGGGAGCAAAGGTTTGTTACTGTTTTGGCAAAAACAAGGACAGAATGTTCTTTTGTGGGTGGGGAAGTAAAGCTGAGCTACTGTTTTGGCACAGACAAGGACAGACTGTCCTTTTGTGGGTGGGGAAGCAAAGGTTTGTTACTGTTATGGCACAAACAAGGATCGACTGTTCTTTTATGGGTGGGGAAGCAAAGGTGAGTTACTGTTATGGCACAGACAAGGATAGACTGTTCTTTTGTGGGTGGGGAAGCAAAGGTGAGTTTTTGTTTTGGCACAGACAAGGAGGGTGGGGAAGCAAAGGTGAGTTACTGTTTTGGCACAGACCAGGATAGACTGTCCTTTTGTGGATGGGGAAGCAAAGGTGAGTTACTTTTTTGGCACAGACAAGGATAGACTGTTCTTTTGTGGGTGGGGAAGCAAAGGTGAGTTACTTTTTTGGCACAGACAAGAATAGCCTGTCCTTTTGTGGGTGGGGAAGCAAAGGTGAGTTACTTTTTTGACACAGACAAGGATATGTTGCTCGTTTTACTCTCCTGCTTTTGCTTCCTGCCTGTTGTTCATATTTCACATCTGTGGACTGCTGTATATTTCTACAATGGATAATACTGACTGGATATTTTTTTCTGTTTTATCTAGAAACACATAGTCCTTACTTATATAATACTTATGTGTATTATCCTTCTGTTGTCTTGTAGGACACCTAGAAGTATGCCACCCAGGCGTGTCAGTTCTTGGAGACCCTCTTCATTGATGCTAAGAACCAGGTCATAGTAGATGCCTTTAGACAACATGGTGCTTTTCTGCTTGAAATGGGATGGGGATGCAAATTTAGCATCAGATAGTTTCTGATCTGAATGCTGTGGGTGGCCATGGCAGGACATATGAGCAGGTGCTCCACAGGACCAATAAACATGATCACATTTTAATGGAGGAGAGCAGCTGCAGTGGGCTGTGACCATACAGGTACCTGGGAGGGCCTGCTAGAGAACCACCACTAACACCCAATGAAGAGTTCCTGGTCCATATCAGGGATCCAGACAGCTCACAGGAGAGTGCAGTACAGCATGTCCTGGATCTGGGAGCAGCACTGTCAAAGACAGCAAGCATGTCCCAGCAAGAGCTTTCAGGTAGGCTTTGCCACCTCAGATGTTGAATACTGTTGTATAGTATAACAACTGAAATCAATACATTACTTCTGTGTCAAATGTATTTTTTATGGGAAGGGGGAAAAAATGGTATAGTTATTAGCTTAGGTTTAAGTTGAAAGCCACATCCTTGCTGACAGTATAGTTAATGGACTTATAAAGGGGTACAAGTATTACCATCTGTGTTACTTTTAATCATGATGATGTTGCCCTTACCCTTTGCTTAACTTCTCCCAGGCCCATCCATCTTACAGACGTGACTCTTATCTGCAGATGGTAAGCCACACATTTTTATGTCAGTACTGATGAGCAATTGAAAGAAATATTTTAGTGAGTGCTGTTGATGTCAGGCCTGTTGTGTCTATTGCTGTACAGTCTGTGATAGTGGCACCACTGTTAGTTTGCCTATTAATATTGACCTGTGTTTCTTGCTTTTTATCACAGGTGATCATCACAGTGAAAGTGTGGGTCATCTGCCACCTGATGTCAGTGTAAGTGTGGGTCATCTGCTACCTAATGTCAGTGTATTATCATACTCTAATGATGATGATGGTGGCCAAACTGAGGTACAGTCAGGGGGTGCAGAGGGTGTACCTGACACTGAGGTTGACATACAGCCATGCCCTGCAATTCCATTGGACAGAATCAGGAGGCCTATGACTGCCCATTCCAGTGACACCACAGATACTGAACAGGTGTAGGGTGAGGCTGCTGATCAGGGAAATGTGGTTACTGCAGTTTCAGTACTTGTGGAGTCTGACCATAGCCAAACTGTGGGCAAGGATCATAGGTTCATAGGTGTGTACTAGGCTAACAGCCCTGGAGCCTATATAAGCCTAGCCCAAGAAGATTCCCTGGCATCATGCCACCAAAAGTTAGTTCCCAGTGCCCCTGTCAAGCAAGGCTACTGAAGTGATCCCCAGGATGAACTTTCTATTGCCCATACACTTGTCAAGATTTCTCCTAAAGAGGGTCAGTGAAGTGCTCTGCTTGACGTGAATGGGAAGTTTGTTCCAGAGTATGGGACATCTCTGGGTTAGGAAACTGTCCCTCCAGCATGTTCTGTTTATTGTGGCAATGAGGTTTAGGTCCCTGGAGCGTGTGTCATGGAGGGATTGGGATTTCTTTAGATATAGCATATCTAACAGCTCTGGGTCAGACATGGCTTTGTAGGTCAAGCAGAGATTGCCTCTAAGTAGGCGAAAAGAGACAGAGTATAGCTAGAGTTTTTTGAGTCTGTCTGTATATAGCATGTGTCTAAGGCCTAAGATCCTCTTAGTGAGGTATTTCTGTGGCCTTTTCAGTTGTTGCAGGTGTCTAGTGAGGTACATACCAAATGAGGCATTGTATTCTATAACAGGTCTAATGAAGGATGAGTAGAGAAGGATTATGACCTCCTTCTTCCTGGATGAGAAATCTTTTGTAATGAGATGCGCCACATAGAAGGACTTTCCAACTACAGTGGCACTGTGGTTATCAAAGGAGATGTGCCATGCAGGAGGGTTGATAGGGAGCCTCGGAGAGGGCCTACTGTCCCACCTCCATCTGATGCAGTTGTCTCTTCCTGTGCCACTTAATGTATGCTTAGGGCCATCATGGAGGCATAAACATGTTTCCATAGGTGCTCTATACCAATTTTCAGGGCTCTAGATGTTGCTCATGCTGATATGCATGACTGCCTCCACCATGTCTACTTAACAGCTTAGGCCATGGCTATAATTTCTTAGAAAACAACAAAGTGCAAAGACTTTTCATCTTCTCTTTGTTGATGATTTAAAACTGTATAGCCCATTGGAAGAGGAACTAAAAGTACAATTGCAAGTTATCAAATCTTTTTCAGATGATATAAGAATGTAATTTGGTCTTGATAAATGTGCAAAAGCAACCTTTAAAGCAGGAAAACTGCAGCACCAGGAAAACATCAGTTTGGGCTAATAATGTGATATAAAAGAACTTGAGCAAGAGGGAGTGTATAAATATTTAGGAATTGATGAAGGATCAACAATAAAACATGAATAAATGCAAATAAACTTAGTAAGGAATACTGTAGAAGACTTAAATTAATCCTGAAAACAGCGTTGACATCTAGGAACAAATCCAAACTATAGACCAATTTGCTCTTCTTGTCCTAACTTACAGTTTTGGAGTAATTGACTGGCCCCAAAACATATTGGATAGATTAGACAGGAAAACAAGAAGAATGATTCATGTTCACCAAATGATTTATAAAAATCAGTGCATACCAAAATTATATATTCCCCGTTCTGAAGGAGGGATGTGTGTCTTTGAAATTGATTACATGTATAGATCTGCAACTGTGGGACTCCACACATATCTGTTGACCTCACAGGACCCAACTGGTGTGAAAGTTTTGAAATATGAGGAGAATAAATCTAAGATGACTTCTCTGCTTAATCTAGCAGAAGCACACAGGCCTCAAACAAGAATGGAAATCAAACCAGAAGTAGATAAAAATCAGGCAGCAACTGAATTTGCCAAAAAACAAAAGAAAAATATAAGGTGAAGGACCAGATAAGAAGGCAAGAAAAGTGTTAAATGCATAAATATAGTTGCAAGTATAGAAAACTTCTGGAAGGACCTCATGTTGATCAAGAACAAATGTAGGAATGATTAAGCAGAGGCAAATTCAAACCAAGAGATGAAAGGTTAATATCGGCTGCCCAAGACAGTGAGCTACGTACATGCTGGTTTACAAAGTTCATTGAACATGTGAGAGAAAAACACAAATACAAGTTTTGTAAAACTGAAATGGAAACAGTCATACACCTCATTGCTGATTTTGACATATTAATGGCAGAAAGACTGTATACTGAAAGGCATAATAATGTGGCAAGACTATTGCACTGGGGATTGTGCAAATATTATGGTACTGAAGTGGCTGAAAAACATTGGAAACATGAGCCACAAAGCATCATAGAAAATGGTGACGTCTACATCACATGGGATCACCCATTACCAACAGTTCAAATGACAGATGCTAGAAAACTGGATATAGAGGCCATAAAATGAAGACAAAAGTAAGATTGATCATTGAAATCACAACACCCAGTGACTACAGTATCTTGTGTACAGAGGGACACAAAGTCATAAAATATCAGGATCTGCAGGTAGAAACAAGAGCAATGTGGAAGAAAGATACCCAGACAGTTCCAATAGTAGAAGGAGCAACAGGTCTTATAAAAAAGAATCTACAATCGTATTTAGATATATCAATACATGTAACTCCATACGAATTGTAGCAGTCATTACTGGGCACATTGCAGGTGCTGCGAAGAGCACTTTTAGCTGACATCAAAGATTGAAACAATACTAATTTCATGAACTTTAATTGCACTTTGACTTAGGAATGGAATCCATTTCCATCATTGTATTGGAACCTCAACAGATTTGGAGAGAATAAAAAAAATAAGGTGCTGCTCGTGAGCTTACATGTTAGGCATGGTTGTTTTATTTAGCTCTGAATGAGGACAGACAATTTCCCCTGTTTAATAACAGAATTTATTTTAACAACTCATCTAATGTTCTTTCCAAGCATTCTAATTTCATTTGCACAGTGATTTTGTGTGATTGATAATGATCTTCGGCATTCAAATATTAAACTTTCCTCAGTAAGCATTAATGTTCTATCTGCAGTCCATTAACCCACAGCTATTAACCAAAGGTCCATGTTCTTTGGAGAATGTAAGTTTTATCTGATAACTGACCTAAATGAACATAGAGATACATATAATCTTCCTGTCTATCGTGGTATTTATCTATCTAGATACATATGTATGTGTGTGTGTGCTTATGTGTGTGATGTGTCAGTACAAAAAGATATACACTGGATAAGTATGTTCATTTTTAATTAATAGTATTCATTGTGCGCAATAGTCAGTGAAATGTACACTGAAATATTTTCCTGAAAATGAAACATGTTGCAAACATTTCATAATCTCAGGGCATTCCCCCAACACACACACACACACACACACACACACACACACACACACACACACACACACACACACACACACACACACACACACACACACACACACACACACACACACACACACAGACACACACACACACACACACACACACACACACACACACACACACACACACACACACATGCACACACACACACACACACACACACACACGCACACACATGCACACACACACACACACACACACACACACACACACACACACACACACACACACACACACACACACACACACGCAGACACATTTACCTTATTGGTAAAATTATGCCCTGCATTGTTATGTGTTTGTCATAGCTAGCATATTTTACTCTTCATGACTAAAGATAAAGTTTTGGCAGAATTATGGAATAGTTTTGCTTGTAAGCCTCATTTAATGATGCTAGCAATGGACTGTTATACAAAGATTATGCTATGAGTAAAAGATAAAGCAAAAAGAATGAAAGACAGAGACAGAGAACAGTATATGTAAAATGGAAGATTACAGTATGCATAAAACAGAAAATTAAAGTACCGTATTATCAGTTTCTTAAACATTACTGCATATGTGGCTGTTATTGGCTGACTAAGAAAGAAAGAAGAAAAAAATGATTATTTTTTAGGGTTTTAAATTAATAAAATAAACAGAAATGCAATCCGACAGTACATTTCACTACCCAAAACCATTCCTAATTATGTAATTAGAAAATCTTCCATTTGATTATACTTCCTGTGGGTGCGCTTAGACGCTTGAATCCCAAGCACTCAAACCCCACCCCCCATCTCAAAGGCAGGAACTTGGGCCACTTGTAACTCAGGTAAGCTGCTGCTCTTGATCAAATTCAAAATGAGTTTGGTAAGCTGCCATGGGGAGGGTGTGGAGGTATATAGGCTTAGGGAGCAGGAGGGTAATTTTAGGATTAAGGACCAGGAGGGGATTTTAAGATTAGCAGTGGAAAGGGAGATGCATGGTTAGTGAGCAGAAAGGGAGTTTAGAGAGAAGGAAAGACATTTTAGATTTAGGGAATAGGAAGGGGCTTTTTAAATTTGGAGAGTGGCAAAGGAGTTTTAGGTTTAGGGACTGGGAAAGAGGTTTTAGGTGCAGGAATCAAGAAAGGGTTTTAGGTTTATGGAGTGGGGGGGTTAGACTTATGGAATTACCAGAGAATTTAGATTTAGGGAGAAGAATGGTCTTTTAGGTTTAGGGAGTGATCAGAGACTTTAGGGTTAGGGAGGGGAAAGGGTGGGAGTTTTAAGGATATAGTTTAGGTTATGCTAGGTCTATAGAGTCGTATAGGATCATTTGTGAGGAGGGCTATACACAAGTAGGGTTGCCACCCCTCCGTTTTTATTCCAGATTATCCAGAAATCAAACCGATTCTCCGGTAGTCTGGAAAACACTGTACAAACTCCGGTATTCTGTTTCAAAAAGGAAACAGACTATCGGAGTTTGTAAATCAGCTGATTTACTATGCTTTTTTTTACAGAAAAGCATAGTAAATTAGCCGAGCAGGCAGCAGGAATGAAAAAAGAGGGTGTTCCTCGCCAAGTGATGTCATCGCGACATCACAAAATGGGCAGAATGTGGGCGGGAGAGGGGGTTGCGGTGGGCAGGGTTACTGGTGACACGAGGGGTGTAGCTTTACTCCGGTTTTCACCACGAAGGAAGGTGGCAACCCTATATACAAATAAGAGACCCCTTGCTGCACAGTGAAAGAAAAGGCTGAAATTCTTGTAAAGTGTTGATAATAAAAGTCATATAAGTCACATATTATGGGCTCTTTCCAATAAGTACAGCACACACAGCTATTTTAGAGATGATGTATTTTAGTTGCCAAGTTTTAAGTCTTTAATGTATGCTTTATTTATTGTATGATTATCAGATGCCAGAGTGTATTAAATTTTAAAAAGGATTAACATAGAATTCTATAACTGTTGTCATCACTGCTGAAGGTAATCTATGGTGATACAGATTACCTGAAAACTTTTTTCCATAAAAAAAAAAAACTGCAAAACTTCATGCCAATAAACTTATGTTGTTTTATCATATTTACAGATTATTTTAACAGTTTGATAAACTAAAACTTAGCAATGTAATTATCTGTCACTTAGGCCTTCTCAAGTTAACGGTATGGTACACACTTTTAATCTGGCAAGCAATTGTCTCTTAAGACCTGATCTGCACAAACCAGTCAGTATTAGATGGGTAGTGGTGTCAGAAAGACAGTCACCATCATGTCCTGGTAAATTATTTTATGATTACCAGTTGTGTAGGTGTCTTTGTTTCAATAAGCTTACTAGAACTTAGGAGGATAACAGATGGTGTCCGTAGAGAGACAGTATGACTGTTTAATGACATACAGCTATTTCAGAATCTAACACGTTTCATTCTTAGTTTAACAGATAAACAAAAATATAATAATCTTGGGAACATCCAAGTTCATTTGCACAAAATTATATTCAGTTTGACAAACACAGCAGGATCACCATTTGTGGCACATTATTCCTACATCATTTATTAACAGCTGCGTAATGCAAAGATATTAGCATATGATTGTAGTATACATGATCGGTCAGAGAGCTAAGAGCACACATTTACACATAATATATATTCATATTGTTCGCCATTAAAAATGAAAACAGAGTTTGTTATGATGTCCTAGTACTAAGATGCAGAGTGGATGTAGTTTTGAGAAGTGTAATGAAGCTGCATTCTGCAAATGGCAACACAATCAGACCTCTAATTACTAAGAACAAATGGAATTACTTTAAGGTTAATGAAAATAATTACCTGTGAATCATCAGTCTCATACAGTTCTTTTATAAAACACTACAAGAATCCAAACAAGCTAAAACTTGTGAAAAACAATGCTGATTTATAAATACTGATTAGCATAATGTTGTGGCACAGCAAAACATTAGCTATATTTTAGTGCAGTTGTAGTTTAATCATATTCTGGAAGATAATCATGCATTCCAAAATACTAGTAAAAAAATAAATAAAACATGTCCATTTTCATACACATTTACCAGCATCTGTCTCTCTCTTTTTTTTGTTGTATGACATCGTTGTATGACATCTTTATAAAACCTCTAAATGTACTAAGATATTTCAATAAGTAGTCCTGTGTCACTTGACTAGGACTTGCTTCTTTAGGAAGCAGTACTGAAGCTTGTTCAATATATAGACTTGAGTCCTGTCTATGGGAGGAATGAATGAGCTCAGACTCAAGAATAGATAACAGGAGAGATGCCTGCCTACCCCCAAAATGTTGGAAGCCCTATCCCTGCTTATGAGCCTTCTTTGTCTTCCAACTGTAATACACAATACACTCTGTCTCTTTTTAGCATTCATCTGCACTACCTGTATTTTGTGTATTGACAACTTGTTTGCTATTTATCTTAGATGGATTACATTTTCTCAGTGAAATTTATATCTTCCCCACTTTCCTTTTGCTACCATTTGTGCCTATGTTACCAATTACATTGGTCATTGCACTTCTAAATTAATTATGCCAACTCTGCTCTTTATTTGCAATTGTTACATGAAGTTTAATGGATATTTAATTTATACCTGGATTATATCATTTAAGATGATGATGCTGCAGTTTAAAGATCTACCCAATGTGACCTATTATTGGGTCAATGTGAAATGTTTTACAGAAAGACTTCAATGATTTAGTCACTTTAGCTAAATCTTGAATGCTGACAGACAAAAGGCAGAGTACTTTGCAGATCATGGGTTTTTGGGAATTGCAAAGCAAAGTACAGGTGTTGTTCTGTGTAGCAGATCTATATATTGTGGACCATGTTTGTGAATATATTATCCCCTGAGTAAAAGTTTGTTGAATAATTAAAATCTGGTGAAAAAATGTCAATGGAAAATCTGTCATCCATGAGTGGTTAAGAAGACAGATTACTGCTTAATATAAAAACAGCCATTTTTCATGAATTCAAATGTTTATTTCACTGTAGTCTGATACAGTCTACAAAACCCATGCTCTGAAAGACGATTTTGGCAAACATACTAGCTAATAAAACCCAATCAGATACAGCAGGCAGAATTAAATAAGTAAAGTAAATCAGATGCCATCAACTGTGTTTTAGAAATGTTTGAAATATAGTACAAGGGCTGTCTTTTGTGGCATGAGATTATAGGAAGGGAAATGCTGACTAGCAACATTAAAAATACAAATTAAAGTCCTGATTACTAAAGTAACCTAAGTGCTGCTTGACATAATAAGCTGCTACAACTACATCAGCCTCCCAACATATATACAACTGTCTTACAATTATGAATTGAATGAGTGCACTACTGCACATACAAAGCATTCCTTGCAATCACTTCCAGCAGCTAAATAGGAAATGTTTATTGTTAGAGCCACCAACCATGCTATGATCCAAAGCATACAATAATAATGGTATGCAACTGACAGCTGGTCTACAGACATAAGCAATGCAACATTAATACTGAAGAATCATTTCTGCTCATGTCTGTGGAGCAGTTTGACAATGAAAAGAGAGACAGAGTGTTATTTTGTACTATCACCTCACAAATCCCTATTATAATGGGGCTCATTTATTCAGAGCTTCCTTGTGCCTGGCTTGAACACCTGTGACTGCAAGACTCGGATTGCTTCTAACACCATCTGGACCTACAAAGCTGACATAAGTATAATTTTTGCTCTTGCTCTAACTGTTTCCATAATATTTAAAACTTCTGTGCCGCATTTACTTATTTATTTATTTTTTTATTTTAAAGTTTTTCGGACTGCACTTATTAAATAAAGTCCATCTGTTCGTTACTGTACTGCTCTTAAGTTGTTTTAACAGTATTCTGCAAAAACTGTTCTGAGTTTGAGAAAGTTTTTTTGTGTGTTGTGAACATTTCTCAGGGCTAGTGATCTTATTTCCAAGGATTCCTAATATTACAGGAATTCTTACTTCTGCCCTAAAACATTTGTTACTGTACTTGAGCTCAGCTCCAATTTGTTTTACATTGGGAGGGTTCATTTGCACTCTGGCGGGAGCTTATTATGTTTTATCTGATTGGCCTGAGGATTTAACTTTATAAGTCTTTCATCCTTCTGGTATAAAAGCCTTCTCCAAATGTGGTTCACCATGCTTGCATATAAGCAAACCTCCTCACTTTAAAATCCTCTGTAGGAAACAATCTCCATAGTCTTCCACTGTTTACAGCTGCTTGAAGAGCTGCCAGTTTGTGCAGAGAGTGGCACAATTGCAGGTAGTCTAACAGTATAATAGTAAGCACTGTCACTTTGACCTTTAAGTGACTCTCCTTTACTCCCTCACATCTAGAAATGTGTTTCCTTGCCTTACATAGGATAGGTTAGATTCAGACCTGGAGAATTTAGGCTGTTTGATATCACTGTGCTCTTAAACCAGCCATCTTACATTAAGAGGCTCTCCCTGCACGCTTGTGGCCTTGTGGCAAAAGTGTATAGCTCAGGACCAATCTGAGTTAGGAACTACTGGAAAAAGGCTCAGTTTGGAGCTTTACCAATGGTAGTTGCATTAAAACTGTTTAAGTTTGCCTGTACATAAGCCTTGCATTTGCATGGGTTTGCAGTCAGTTTGCTGGAACTGCTCAACATTTGCAAACTTTAGCCAGAGGTCTGCAGTGCATCTGTACTGAAATCCAAGGCATCCACTGAAAACAAAAATGAAATATAAGTATATTTTAAGCCAGCACTGCACTTTGTTAACTGTATTTAAATGAATTACTGCTTATTTGTTGTTGTTTGTGACCAAGTCCAGCAAGGCCATTTCCTTCCCAAATACCACATTCAGAAAAATCCTGCCACAATGGACGGGCAGTTTCCAATAATTTCTCTTGCCTGCTTGATTGATATGGGCATCTTGAGGCAATGTAGAAATCACTTCATGTATACTAACAACCATTTATTCCTAAATAGTCCTAAAGCAAACTAACACCCTATGTGAGAGATGCAAATACACTGTGAAACTGGAGTCAATTCTCGAATGCAAAAATAAACTAGACATCAAACAGGTTGTCAGCACACACACTTCACCTCTCATGCAAACCTCCCCTCTCACACAAAATAAGATCATGACACGTAAGCCCACATATGTGGAGGTACTTGTTAAAAGCCTACCAAAAGAACATCGACCTCCCAAATGCACAACACCCAAACTCACTACTAAGCAAAAGGAAACCACCACAGATATCAGCACACATACCCGTGTCTCAACAAATAAGCCCCTAAGGCAAAACACATCAAATGTCTTATTCATAGGTGACTCCATAGTGAGACACTCAGATGTCCCCCTCATTAGACTGGACAAGGAGGAGATCATGGTCAGCTGCCTATCAGGTGCCAGGATCTGACAAATCATGCATGCACTCAAGTCACTCAATAACAAGTACCGTTATGGCTCATAGCCCATATGTTGGACTGAATGACTTGAGAGGTACCTCTTTGGATTATATAAAGAGAAATATGATGGAATTCTCTGATTATGTGTCCCAGACAAGTATGTCCTTAACCCTAAGCAATATCCTACCCTCACCCAGGATGATGCCACAATATAAATGAAAATGATTGACTTCAACAATTGATTCAGCTTTTGGTGTCAATCCAGGGGGGATCCAGTATCTGTCAGCCTGGGAGGATATGGTAGGCCTACCTTGCTGCTTTGCTATAGATAGTCTGCACCTGTCCACCCTAGGGTTTTCTATACTAGCAAAGGCCCTTGTCTCCCCATAGTGCCTTTTTTAGGCAATGTCAAAACAAGTTTTCCAATGTAACAAAATCTAATTGAGGCAAACTCAAGGTTGTACTGCTTAATGCTAGGAGTTTAAACATGAAACTGAACTCTATGGAAGCACTCCTCACCATAGAGGATGTTGACTTCTGTACAGTTACTGAGACATGGTTCAAGGCACCCCCGGCCGTGCAAGGCTACAATGCTTTTGAAAACATTCAGACCTCAAAATCAGCATGAAGGAACCAAATGTGGAGGTGTATCTATCTTCATTAAAATGAAATACACTTCATGACTGGTCAAACAGCATGACTCTCTCAAACTACTCCATGTCCAATTAACAATTTAGAAAGTCCCATACCACATCATTACTAGCTTTAAATCTAGCAGCATGAAGCAAATAAGTAAACTCTCTATCTCAGTTTACTGGAATCCCTGACCATACATCCCAACATGTTAGTCATGGGAGATTTCAACTATCCTTCCATAGACTAGGGGACATAGATGCGCAAAAACACACTCACCCATAAATTCCTGGTCTTTGTTAACACAGATGCTGTGGAACAGATAGTCTGCACCGCCACTAGGGGATCTAATGCTCTGGACATAGCACTCAACAACATGGGGGGGAGGTCACCGTGCTTCCCCATGTGTGAGGCCCTCCCTGGTTAGGTCAAACCACAAATCAGTCTCCTTTGAAGTAACTACTGGAAGTGAAACCCTCACAGAAACAAAAATTATAAAAAACTTGACCAAAGCTAACTACAGCCTACTAACAATGGTATAAAAAGATTCATATCACCCAAAATCACAGACATCAATGATCACTATGCAGAAGTATATGCAAATGCCCTATACAAACACTTAAGCAACTGTATAAACCTGCTGTACCTGACCGGATCAAAACCAGGTCTTCCCATAAAAACAAGCCACCATGGTGGACTTCATGTATAAACAGATTATATAATAACAGGAAGAAAATGTTTTCCAAAAGCAAGTGGAATATCACTCCTCAAAAGAAGAGTTCCCTCCTAAGCCTAAAACAAGAAAATCAGAGATCCTGTAAAGTCTGCTAAAGCAAATTACAAAACTAAAATCACATCCCTAGCCAAGGATAATCATAAGGTATTCTTTAACTATGTCCAAAGTCTAAAAGGGAATGCACAGCTATGTGCCAAACTGGTTGTAGATGGGACCACTCATACTACACCAGAAGATATTGCCAACCTGCTAGCTGACAAAGTCATTGGAAACATCACCCCCTTATTCCACCTGCCATATCCCAAAGCATTCCTGACACCAGCCCTCTGCCTAGTATCTCTGGAGAACAGGTCATCGCTGCACTCACAAAGGCCAAAAACACAGCCTCAATGGGACTAGATAATATCCCAGGTTGTTTACTAAACAATCTAACACAAGACTTAGCGGACCCATTGGTGTTCTCTTTAATCATAGCTTAAGAGCTGGATATGTTCCTACAGAATAAACAGCAGCAACAGTAATACTCCCACACAAAGGGGGACCATCAGTCTAACCAGCCTCATCTGCAAGGCCATGGAAAGAATTATCATGGACCTTATCAACAATGACATAGACAGCCTCAAAACACTGGACCCAACCCAGTTTGGCTTCATTAAGGGTAGATCATGCTTATTAAACCTGGTAGATTTCTTTAAGAATGATCACCAAGTTTCCATACTGGTAAGGAAAGCCTTCTGTATAGTGCATCTCATAAGCAAGGGCATTGCATCCAGGTCAAGGGATGTTATAACTCCATAGGTTCATAGTTTCATAGGTTGGTACTAGGCTATCAACTCTAGAGCCTATACAAGCCTAGCCATAACAATTCCCTGGCTATTTCTTCCCACAATATTTACTTCCCTAGACTCCTGTCTATCAGGGTGACTGATGGTATCGGTGGGGTGAATTTCCTATCTCCAATCCAATAGTCAAAGTTCCTTTTGAAGAGGGCCAAAGAGTCGCTCTGCTTGACATGTATGGGCAGTCTATTCTAGAGTCTGGGGAGTCTCTAGGTCAGGAATCTATCCCTCCAGCATGTTTTGTTAATTGTGAAGACATGGTTTAGATCCCTGGAGCGTGTGGCTCTGAGGTTCATAGGTTCATAGGTAGGTATTAGGCTATTGGCCCTAGAGCCTATATAAGCCTAGCCAAAAAGGTACACCGGCTTTTGCCACCCAAGAAAATTATTTTCCTGTGCCCCTGTTGAGCAGAGCCACATAAGTGATCCCTGGGGTGAATTTCCTATCTCCCATCCAATCATCAAGATTTTTCTTGAATAGTGCTAATGATGAGCTTTGTTTGATATAGATAGGTAGTTTGTTCCAGAGTATGGGAAGTCTCTGGGACAGGAATCTATCCCTCGGCATGTTCTGTTTATTGTGGTGACAAGGTTTAGGTCCCCAGAGCATGTAGCTTAGAGGGATTGGGATTTCTTTAAGTGTAGCATGTCCAACAGCTCTGGGTTTGACATAGCTTTGTATGTTAGGCAAAGACTGCCTCTGAGTAGACAATATCCGATGGAGTAAAGCTGGAGTTTTTTGAGATGGTCTGCATAGGGCATCTGTTTGAGGCCGGTAATCCTCTTTGTGAGGTATTTCCGTGGCCTTTCCAGTTGTTGTAGATGTCTTGTGAGGTACATACCAAAAGAAGTGTTGTACTCTAATGGGATCTAATGATTGATGAGTAGAGGGGAACAATGACCTCTTTTCTCCTGGATGAGAAACCTTTTGTGATGTGGTGTGCCATGTAAAAGGATTTCCTGACTACTGTGGCAATGTGATTATCAAAGGAGAGACTACAAAGACATCAATACCACTGTACTCAACCCTCATCAGACCACTAATAGAGTATAATACACCCTTTTGCATTATAGACCCAGACACCCACAGCAGCAGCTGGAGGGACATCAAAGGTTTCTCATTAAGAAAATACAGAGATTCTAAATCATGTCCTACATTGACAGGCTGAAAGCTCTGTCACTTTACTCTGTATCTTATAGGCTGCTGAGAGGTGACTTGTGCCTAGCCTATAGGGCAATCTCTAATCTTCCCACAAAATGAAATGCTGCACATCCACAAAAAAGTCACTTGCTGCAGAGATCTCAAACTAGCTTCTGACATTAACAGAACATGCAGGAGAGACAGATACGTCTCCCAGAGCCTGCCACTTCTCTGGAATAGACTTCATATTCACATAAAACAGAGGTCCTCACTGACCCTATTCAAACACAGTCTAGACAACTGGATGGGAGACTGCAAATATGCCCCTGGGGTGCCACCCATGTCCCTCACGGACAGATGTAGCCAGAGTTGATCACAGTCCTGCTCTGTTCATAAATTCATTCTGCAAACTATCCAGAAAGAACAAATGGGGATACTTGGGATTAACATGGCTAGGCTTGTAAAGTCTGTAGGGCCTCCACCCTAGTAACCTCCCATGAACCTATGAACTTATAATCTATACTGCATGTTTCCATTTGTCTGTTAACACTGCAGATAATCTATGAGACCTGTGTACTACCCTTTGCCATCTTCTCCCCTCCTGCACTAGATTTTTAGTATTGGCTACTAAACTGAAGTCTCCTTTTCTTGCACTGAGTTAGCGTAGAATAATAGTTCACAAGTTTGTAAACAGCACAGTCATGTCATTACTTAAATCATATACTATTGTAAATGTTAACTATCTGTTTGTAATGTTTGTCTTCCGTGAAGTTACAACTGCTTTTCAGAATGAGAAATAGTGAGGAATCTAAAACAGAACTATGAGGTTGGTGAACTTAAACTTACAAGCAATACAGTCTGTGTTTACCTTTGTTCATGGCATATTATTGGGATGATGCTTTTAGGTTCATAGACTAGCACTAGGCTAACTGCCTTGGTGGGCAATTTTAAGCCTAGACAATTACAAACCATGGTAATGTCAAAATCATGGAAAATACACAGCTGCACAAGTCCTTTACATGATTTAGCATAATGTTTCTGAGCCCCCCAGACAGAAAGGTCAACATAAACTTCTATAACCTGCTTCTTGCACAGAAAGTAGGAGCATCTCTTTTCATCAAAGCAAAAGGTAACTCTTCTTTTACTTTCCATAGCAGACTGTAGCAATAATCTGACTCAGTCGTGGAAAACTCCCTCTCCAGTATTCATTTTAGCATCAGCTGTTACGATTTGCAGTAACTTGGACTTTAGAAATAGCGTAATTGATTTTGCTCCATTAATGTTCTGTATCTATAACTGCCTAAGAGTGATGTCATTTCTATGATACTGTGAATTTGATGTTAATAACTGCTGAAGGTGAAGTTGTTTTAACAGTAGCTGTTTGTGCTTATCTCTGTTAAGACAACTTAACGATAATAATATAGTGCTGCTGAATTTGATTATACTCTTGCCTTTGCTACTGTAACCTATCTTTTTAGCCTTTACAATCTGCCTAAACCTCACTATTCTCTTTATCTCCTCTCTGTCCCAGCTCACTAAACTCTTCATTGCCTAACCCCCACTCAGGCACTCACCCACTGCATGCACTATTTCTCAGCCTCCATTCTTTATCTTCCATTCTCCTCTACTCTCCTCCCACTCAATACTCTAAATCAACCACCACACTCATCCTCTTTCCCTCCCTCTAACCCTATAAATTGTGTCAGAAAATTAATGCTTTTTCTCCATCCGCTGTGTCTTTCAGCCCACAACTTTTTACTGTCTCCCTCCTGCCCAAGACTCCAACAGTCCGAATTCAAAAGTAAAACGGGTGGACCTACTTTCCCCTGGAAAAGAATCAAATAAAAGCAAACAGCTGCTCTCTACAGTAGAATTTACATGTAAGCTCCTACTGGATTGTGTATTTCACAAATGTCCTCACTTTGTATAGATTTGTAGCATTCTGTTTTTAATCCAAAGAACCTATTGACATGCGTGCACTCACAGGGATAACCCCTTTTCCGGTCTACTGCAATTCTATTATTTATCCAATAGATGGCAGCAAAGCTCTACAAATCCCAACCCCACTTTCTAATTTCTTAAACCAACCCAAGGTTTCCTGTTGCCCACTATTCCTTTCTGAGCCCCTTGCTTCGTCTAGCATTCCCTCCTCTAAACACTCACCCTTCAATCCACTTCAGTAAACTTTCACTATCTAGCTTTACAAGGTGCTTAAATCTCAGTCATATATATTGCTTAGCAGTGTCCCACACTCACCTACACTCACTGATTGTTGTTTGGCGCTCACCTTTACAGGGAGGCTCTACCCACTCTGTTCGCCCTCTGGGCTCACTCCGCTCCCCTACCCTGCCCCCAAATCTCACCCGCCCCCACTATCTGTACTGTTATACTCCCCCAAACTCCTCCAATCTCACTTCCACTCCAGTCCCACCTCACATACCAAACCACACCCACCCAGCTACTAACATCAACCCTGACCACCACCCCTCCTACAATGCTCTGCAAATCTCCTCTCCTTATAACTCCCCTTCCCCTACTTCTCTTTCTCTCTAGTCTGACCTATCTCACAAGTCTTCCCAACCCATGTCATAAATCTCAATCACACTCTACTGCATCATTCCAACAATATCACTTCCCATCCTACTCATTCATGTCTCATGAACTCTTCAACACTAACCCTAAATATCTATTCAAACCTAAACACTTCCCCTCCCATCCCCTCCCCTGCACACCATTCTTAAGTTTCATTCCAAAAAAATCTCCTGTCTCACTCTTCCCTAAACTCTCTTACCCTACTCACTGCCTCACCCTACTTCTACAACATATCTCTCTGTCACTTGCAGGTGACATCCACCCCAACCCTGGACCTTTCACAAACATAAGTCTCAGCAATCCCTCATCTCAACCCATAAAATCTAAGTCTATTCACCTGACCACTCTAAATACTCAGAGCCTGAAAAACAAAATTTCCAACCTCCATGCCTGGCTTTCACACAACCACTCAGACATAACTGCTATATCTGAAACATGGCTCATTTCCTCTATAAAAGATTGCAAAATTCTACCACCAGGTTTCCAAATCATTTGCAATGACAGAACCCAAAAAAAAGGAAGTGGAGTTGCCTTAATCTTCCCCTCCTACCTCACCATCACTCCATACTCCAACATAATACCTATATTTGCCAATGCTGAAATTATAATTGGCTTATTAAAAATTAACAACTATAAGTCCATATATATTGCAGCTCTGTATATTCCTCCTGGTGATAACATTAAAACACTTGAAAGCATACTGTCCTGGTTCTCCTGCAACATAAAAAAGGAAATCTATATACTTGGTGACACCAACATCAAGCGGTCCACTATGAACTCCAACTTCCCTTCCCACACAATCAACCTGTATAATGTGTAATTCACTCCCCTACTAGATCAAATAAAAATGGTTTGTCAGGATCCATCATCGACTGGATCTTAACTTCTCACCCAAAGTTTATATCCAATGCTGGAACACTGCCTTATCCTCTTAGCGACCACCTGCCAGCCTTCAATGACCGTCTCCCTTCTTCCCTTCAAAAACAACATCACTACATCTAAACTTGCAACCATTCCTCTTTCAACCCACACAACTTCTTTGATTGCCTACAACATACTAACTGGTCCCCACCAAAAACCCTTCCTCTAGATGATGCCGTATCCTATTTCAACCACTCCTTCCTAACCCTCCTCAACCAGCAAGCCCCTCCCCGGACAAAACCCATCAAATCCAGTCCTTGCCCTTGGTTATCAAAAGAAATCAAACTAGCATGAAACAAAGACAAAAAATGGAAACAATATCAAAAACATAAAAAAAAACAGCCTCCTAGACTTCAAACAATTATGAAATTCCACAAAAAAGCTAATAACAAGAGACCGTAAAGCCTACTGCTCTAATCTGCAATCCCTTCACTCAACAAATCCAAAGAAATTCTGGGACTCCATCTCATCCATGCTACACCCTAGCAACAAAGAAAACCTTTGCCCAAACCCCAACCTCTCCAATCTTGAAACTGTCAGCCACTTCAATTCATTTTTCATAGATTGCATAGCCAAACTATCTTCCTCCTTCCCACCCCCATCCTCAATCCCTACCCCACCTGCCCTTATGTCCACCCTAACCTCCCTCCCCCACACCATTCTTCCTTACTCCCATTCTCACAAGCACTGTAAAGCAGCTTCTCTTCAAACTCAAACCCTGTCAAAATGCACCCGACAACCTCCCACCCACCTTCCTGAAACAATCAGCAGACAGCATAACCTATCCCATCTCTATTCTTATAAATCGATCTATACAGGAATCATACATACCATCCATCTGGAGGCATGGTTACATTATCCCCCTCACAAAGGCAGTAAAAATACAGATACCACCAACTTCAGGCCTATTGCCATACGTTCCCCTCTTTCTAAAATACTAGAAAAATGTATCCAAACACAACCCATGACACACCTAACCCAAAACAACCTCCTCTCCCCCACCCAACATGGCTTCCACCCTGGCCATAGTACTATGACTGCCCTACTTTCCTTTCTTGAAACTATAAACCATGAACAACACCAAGGCAAATCCATCTCAACACTGTTCCTTGACCTGTCAAAGGCCTTTGACACTGTCTCCCATACCCTCCTTATATCACAACTCTAGACACTACAACTCTCTCCCAACACCATAGCTTGGTTTTCCAGCTACTTATCCAACCACTAACAAGTGGTCCAGTGGAAAACCTCAACCTCCCCCTTCCTTCCTACACCCACAGGTATCCCTCAATGTTCAGTCCTTGACCCTCTACTCTTTAACCTATTTATAAACAACTTTCATCACTTTATCCCAGAATCATATGTCATTCAATATGCAGATGACTCAACTATCATTTGCTCAGCCCTCTCCCCCTCCGAACTTCAAACTAAAACCCAACTAATCTTCCCCAAAACAGAAACCTGGATGCAGTCTAACCACTTAGCTCTGAATGCAAACAAAACCAAGCTTATGATTTTTTCTCCCTCCAAAAACTCCACCTTTGACAAATCCTCTTTCTCCATTCAGAGCCAAAACAACCCCCCCCCCTTGAAATCGTTCCCAACACCAAGCATCTCGGTGTCATCATTGATGAAAACCTTAAATTTGATACACACATCCATACCACAATCAAGAAAACCCACCAGTAGATTGGTCTCCTCTACAGACATAACCGGTTCCTCATCCCCACTACCCGCCAAATTCCCGCATCTACATTCCTTCTCCCCTCCCTTATGTATGGTGCTCCTCTGCTCACAAATCTCCCTCTTAGCCTAACATCCAAACCTGAATCCTGCTACCACAAGATTGCCAAATTTGCAACCAAATCAAGAACCTTATCACACCACTGCCACTCCCTTCGCACCCTAAACTGACTTAAACTACCAAACTACCTCAGTTACCTACAGCTGACCACTGCACACAAACTCATCTATAAATCCTTCGACTGCCCATCCCTCTCTGCCACCCTAAAACCCTACATACCTAACTGCTCACTCAGATCCACAAACCAAAACCTACTACATCTCTCCAAACCAGCACAGCCTGCTGGACAACTACTACTATCCCAGTTCTTAGCCAAAAAGTGGAACTCTCTCCCAGCCCCCCTTCACAACATATCGAACCATACTCAGTTCAAATCTCAGCTACTTTCTCATCTATCATCCAAATGGGAATGCCTCTGTCACACTCCTACTTAACCCCCCCCCCCATCTAACTTGCACTAATAACTTAAGCATCATCCATTAACACTGCTTCATCTCTACCAAAATCCCCCCTTCCCCATCTTATACTTTTTTCTCTATTTCCTACAATACTTCTCTTTTCTCTTCAGACTCTGTCACCTCTCCATATATTCTCTCTAATAACCTACAAATGCCTAGTCACGCTATACTTCTCTTTGTTTTTAACGTGTCCTTCTTTATAATATATGTCTTCAAACTGCAAATACTATGCATCTAATCTAAATTTACTTTTCTGTATTAAACTTTATCTTTGTTAACTTTTTAATTCTCTGCATTGATTTATATCATTGTAAACATTCAAAATGTAACATACATTGTTTAGTCGAATCTTAGTATGTATAGAAGTATATGTTTCTAAACACTTGATGTGTAACTTCATTATTGTGGAGCTTTTCTCCCCGGGCCTTCACTGAAAGGGGCTCTTTATGGCCCAGTGGACTTCCCTGGTCATCAAACTTAAATAAATAAATTAATTAATTAAATAACTTCATTGGAAAATTGCTTGAAACATTTTCTCAGCTGTAATAAAAACTGCTATTCCTGTATCAGTTTCCATTTCTTCTTTTTTATTATTATTTACATGGAAATAAACTTAAAGAGTTCTTTCTGGTTGATACTATTTGTGGGCTTCTAATCCCTGTCAGCCATACAACCAGCCTTGACCAACTCTCCAAGGCTATCCTCATCAGCTTATTATTAGCTAATTTGAATACCAGTTTCCTATAAAAGGCTTTCATGCCATTAGTAAGAGAGTGACATCTACTAAACTGTTCCCATTCTAGCAACTGGGAGTTTTCCAGCATTTGCTCCCAGAAGATCAAACTCAGATTCCCTTAATCTCCTAGTTATTTCAACTGCCTCCGACCCCCAGTGAACAGGAAAAACTCGGGTGGCATATCCTTTGACCATGAGCCCATGCCTGCAAAACAAATCTGTTATGGGCAGTTGATACCACCAGCGAAGCAACCAAAGTAGGGCAGCACTTTAATTCAGTCATTAAATTATGCCATAGCATGTTGTAAAAGTCAGTTAGAAACCCAATATTTATTGTCATTATTTCCTTGCAAGTGGTGACCTGCATGTAGTCACCCAACTCTCTCCAAACACTTCTAATCTTGCAGCAAAACATACACTATGCATTTGGAGAGTATGATATTCCCAAGTCATCCAGGGATTCCTCCCATCCAAATGATTTTATCCTTTGCCAGACAGTTCTAGAGGTCTTGCTGTAATAGTCGGGAAGCATATAATATGAAAGGGAGAATATAGCAATTAAGTGCATGGATTCTTTCTAGCATATCTGTAAATAATAGTTTCCATCTATAACGGTAGGACTTATCACCATGAATGACATTATAGGCGGCTTCTGCTGAAGCATTTGATGATGGATGACAGGGATGATATGACTGACAAACCTCGATGCTTTGCCAGAGATGGCCTGCATCTGTCACCCCTGGGCTTCCAGATACTAGCCAAGGCTCTTGCCAGCCCCTATAGTGCCTTTTTAAGGTGGTATTACAAAGACCAAATTACCACCATAACAGCTACAAACAAATGCAATCTGAGGGTCATGCTGCTCAATGCTAGAAGTCTAAATCTCAAAATGCACTCACGCAAATCACATCGACATTTGTGCTGTAACAGAGACCTGGTTCAAGGCAGCACCCCTGCACTACCAGGCTATAACGCATTCCACACCTTTTGGTTCCAGAACTTGGACAGAAGCTCCAAAGGTGGTGGTGTTTCCATATTCATAAAGGATGCAGGCACCTCCAGACTGGTAGCCCAATAGAACACATCTGAGATACTTCAGATGCAGCTAATATTGGGCAAGACAGAGATTCAGGATGCAGCCTGCTATAGGTCCCCAACCATGTTCCAGTATTCACACTCCACATTCCTAGGCACCCTGGAGAATATTAGGGTCCAATCTAACACTCTCATACTGGGTGACTTCAACTACCCCTTCATTAACTGGAAAAACTACTCATGTACCAATACACTTGCCCAACGTTTCCTGGAATTCATTAATTCCAATGCCCTGGAGCAGCTCATTCTTACTCCCACTAGAGGTAGCAACATCCTTGACCTGGTCATTACTAACATGGGCAACTGTTGCTCTACACCAGTAGTCAACTCCTGCCTGGTTAGATCCAACCACAAACTAATCCACTTGGAAATCCACCCCCCCCCCGCTAAGGTAACCACCAAGAAAAACTTCTCCAAAGCTAACTTTGGGCTCCAAAAAAAAGAGGTGGCCAACTTCACAGCACCCATGCAAATGGAGAATAGTTGCATGACCGCCAAATCATACACCAATGCACTGTACACAAATGCATGGATCTCTCCATACCCAATAGAATCAATACAATAGAATCAATAGAATACAAAAAAAGGAAGACAATCTGGTGGCCCCTGGACATAAACAAACTCTACAACAGAAGGAGGAAACTGAAGCAGAATAAGGTGAAGTCCCAAGACTGAAAAGCTCCCTTATCAGCCTCAACAAAAAGTTGAGATCCCTCATCAAATCCTCTAAAGCTAGCTATGAAAACATAATTGCAGCAGATATTAAAAGGCAACCACAAGATCTTCTATATTTATGTAAAGAATCTCCACAGCAATAACCAGATTTGCTCTGAGCTACTGCAAAGAGGTACCTCCTATACCGAGCCAACAGATATTGCCAATATACTGACTGACAGATTCAGTGCCAATTTGACCCCTCTCCCCCCACAAAAGACCAATCACAATACCAGAAGAGTGACAGGTACCCAGTAGTACTGCTGCAAAGGTTAAAACAGTGCAGCAATAATACAATATCTCTGGCTGTGTTCTACATGAACTACAGAGTGAACCGGCACCTCACCTGTATGCCCTGTTCAATCACAGCCTCACCTCAGGCTTTGTCCCTACTGAGTGGCACACTGCTACAGTCATCCCTCTGCACAAAGGAGGAGCAACTACAAGCTCTGGGAACTATTGCCCCATTAGCCTGATGAGTCTGATATGTAAGGCTATGGAGCGCATCATCATAAACCTAATAAACAAGGCTATAGGGAATCTCCAAACTCTGAATCCCACACAGTTTGGTTTCATGACGGGCAGATCATGCCTGCTCAAATTGGTTGACTTCTTTGAGTCAGTCACCAGAGCTGTGGATGAAGGCAAGGTGGTTCATACAGCCTACCTTGATCTGGCCAAGGTCTTTGATACCATCCCCCACTCAGGAATCATAGAAAACTCAGTAAGCTAGGCAACAACCCCTATATCACTAGGTGGGTTGCAAACTGGTTCACAGATAGAACCCATAGTGTGAAAGTAGCCGACTCCAAGTCAGACTGCTGACCATTCACGAGTGGAGTCCCACAGGGTTCGGTCCTGTTATCTACTTCTCTGAAACCCAGGCCAACATGAAGGAACTCTGGCTGACAAAGTTCGCAGATGATTACAAGTTGGGAGCTATTATTAACTCCCCAAGTGTTGGTGACATCCTACAGAAAGGCCTCACTGAGACCAACAACTGGTGTCAGAACCATGGCCTTAAGCTCAGTGCCAAAGAATGTGTCATCATCCCCCTTGGGGAAAACCCCATTCCCATGAATTACCACATCAATGGCAGTCCACTGAACACAGAAGGCATTATGAGAGGTCTGGGAACACAGGTTGACAGCACCCTCTCTTTTGACCACCACATTGCCACTGTGGTCAGAAAGTCCTTCTATGTGGCACATCTCATTATTAAGGGTTTTGCATCCGAGAAGAAAGAGGTCATTGTCTCCCTCTACTCTTCCCTCATTAGGCCAATAATTGAGTACAATGCCTCATTTGGCATGTACCTCACTAGACACCTGCAACAACTGGAGAGGCCACAAAAGTACCTCACAAAGAGGATTGTAGGCCTTAAACACTTGTCCTTTATGGACAGACACAAAAAAACTCCAACTATTCTTTGTCTCATATCGTCTACTTAGAGGCGATCTCTGCTTGACTTACAAAGCCATGTCTGACCCAGCTCTGTTAGAAATGCTACATCTAAAGAAATCCCAATCCCTCCGCACCACATGATCCAGAGACCTCAACATCATTACCACAATCAACAGAACATGCTGGAGGGACAGGTACATAACCTAGAGACTGCCCATGCTATTGAATAGACTTCCCATACATGTCAAGCAGAGCACCTCACTGGCCCTCTTCAAGAGACATCTTGATGAGTCAATGGGAAATAGAAAATTCACCCCGGGGATCACTCCAGTGGCTCTAATCGACAGAGGCAGTGAGAACTAAGGTCAGGTGGTACAATGCCAGGATAATCCTATGGGCTAGGCTTGTAAAGGCTACAAGGCCATTAGCCTAGTACACACCAATGAACCTATGTAGTTGTAGATCTAAGTATGTCATTTTATCTCCTAACTCTTGAAAGAGATATCTCTCCCTCAGTTGTTCCATTACAGTAAAATTATTTTAATACTCTATCTTGTCCAGGTTCACCCTGTATCCCATCCAATTATCCATTTTTTTTTCTACTACTGAAAACAAAATAGCTATGTCTGTTTCAGGGTAACACAAAAATACTAGCTGGTCATCTGCATATAAAGATAATTTACAGGCTGTACCCACTAAGTAATAGCCTTTTAGGGTGGATTGTCTCAAGCATAGCACTAGGGCTACAAATTTAATGCAAATAATAAGGGATAAATGGGATACCCCTGCCTCGTCCCTCTTTGTATGGGGATTGGGGCTGATAGACCACTATTTACTTTCTAGTTAGCTACAGAGCCCTGATACAGTTGTTCAATAATAATTATATATCCATTAGTGAAGCCCATGGTCTTTAGAGTCTCCTACAAGAAAGGCCATCTGACTCTATAAAATGCTTTTTCCATGCCAAAACTAGTTGCACTCACCATTTCCCAAGTAGATAAACTGGTTCTGGAGCTGAAATGGGATATAACAGATAAATATATGCTTGTGTGGAATAGGAAGCATGGCTTCCAATTAGCTCAGATCCCTCCCTAGGTATGCATCACTTTTTCATAAATTCAGACGTTTTTGGTTGACACTAGCAATTTAAATATTTTTATACCCTGGTAAGGTTATGCTGAATATTTGTAGGAGATGTTGGGAGTTGTCATACAAAAGCAGTAGAAGATATGGTGCATATGTTTTGGGCCTAAGCATCCCTATTGAGCTTCAATGAGGTCCTTTAGCAAATACGTGATATAATCTGGTCTAGGCTACTACATATCAAGTCAGCAATTTTAATTTTGGGTGTCTTGCACAACATGGCATGAATCACTCGGACCTTAATTTATTCAATCTCATGCTATTATGGGGTTAAAAAAAGCAATTACTAAAATGTGGAAAACATCCTACATCCTGGAATACAAAGATATGTATCTTAATTTTGTGGGAACAAGCATCTCTTGATCTTCCATTAAATGACATTGATATTAAAAAGAATGCCCAGAAAAATGGTCACTTTGGAAATCTTTTGTTGTTGACCTTCACAGTAAGTTTTTAATGAGATTCCATGTGCTTGATGTAATAAAGAAATCGGTTATGAATAGTTACCAGTTGTGGTTTTGTTGTTTAGTTTTGTTTATTTAAAAACTGTGGATGATGTTGTCCATTTATGACATTGTAACTAAATCCCTAATAAACCTGTTTTGGAAAAAAAAATAAAACAAATTCTTTCAATGTATGAATTAATAGTAAAACAATTGTAATTCAGTTTTTTTCTTCAGAAACATATTTCATGCCCTTTACATAAAAACATTTAATTTCAATCTTTACTGAGATCGTATTTTACTATGACATTTCATATGGCATTTCATTCCTTTAAGTTGCAGTCTTGTGAGATTGTTATTAAAACAGTAACAAGATATTTATCTCTTCAATTAAAGACCGAGTTTCAGCTTCATGCACTATAACAACAGGTAACTTCTACTTCCTCCAGTGCTATAACTTTATTTGCCATTTCCATACTCATGAATCTTCTTTGAAAGGTTACTCTACTCATTGATGTGTTACAAATGGAGACACTGCAAAGAGTAAATTTATAGTCAGTGATGTTGAACTTATCAAGAGGTGTTTGCCAAGTGTGGAACTGTGAGTAACTAGCTTTTCTAAAAATGGAAAGATAATTAAATTATTTTAATTGTTTAAATTCTGCTTAAATATTTCAGTGCACTTACTGCGACCTCTGTGGTGATACTACTTTGTACTTTTCTGTTCTGTTTCATCTGATTGCATTTTTTAGTTTCTTCTGGGGTGTTAGTCTTACACTTTAATTAGCAGTTGTGGAAAGGTTGTTTCTGCATTATTCTGCACTTCTATTTCCACAAGAAGAATTATCTATAAAAGCTATCTGTTAGCATTTCAAACACTGTTGACCAAAGTCTTATAGTTTAATTCACAACTGTGGCAGAACTACGTACTACTAATAGATTTGTGCCATACTCATTTATTACTGCATTATTTCCATTAACAGTGTTGCTGGTAAATTCCTACATATTCTGGTGCCTTAAACTGCAGTGGAAGTTCAATAGTGAGAGAATTGTCTCTGCTGCAGTTTGCGCTTCAGTGCTTTTATAGTCTGCGTATCATTTACCTGCTTACATTCCGTGTCTGCCTCATCCCCCACTAGCACATTAAGCTAAAGTTTTTGAAAGAGCTCCAATATTGCCTTTATTTGATTGCTAGACTCTGTAGTGAGCTTGCTTGTTCCTTGGAAAGTTTTGTTTTATATGGCTGTGTCTCTACCCTCTGCCCCTTACAATTATTTGTTTTCCAAAGTCTCTCCCTCCCCTCTTTCATTGCTGTTGACTGTAATATAAGCTATTTAGGTATTCTTCCCACCCATTGTTTTCCCAGACCCATGATACTGACTGCCCACTACCGGTATTGTTCTTGAGTAAACCTCCTTTACTACATATTGTCTCCTGCTCATTTCCTGGAGCTCAGCTAAGCTTGTAGTCCTAGCCTGCATTCCAGAAGTGTTTTATTTGTATCCAGTGCCATCCAGGGAAAGATAAATACCTCCGATTGCTAAATCACACTTAATTTATTTAGAGTGATCCCTTTTGTTTCCTGCTTTTATGTGTGCATTTCATTGACTTTTTTTGTAACAAAAAGTAAACGTGTTCTTCTTCTCACTGTTTCTATCCTGAATTTACTTTCAGAAATATATTTCCATCTAGTTGTTTAACTGGTTTATGTTAGCATTGTTCATGTAGGTCTCTTCTACTGTGGTTTTAAATTAAGAGGACTGGGATTATTTACCTTGTGGCAGCAGGTTTTTCCTGGTCTGTCAGAGATGGAAAATACACAAAAGGACTCATAGTGTATCCATTTTATTGGCCAGAGAGATTATTATTTATTTTTCTGGATTTTTTCTTTGCTACTATAAATTTTGCATGTTTGCATGGGATAGCAGTACATTATACACTAGGAAAAACCTAAAAACCAAATTTTCTCTGTATTAACGATCCATAAAACTGTAACTTGCAATATAGTGAAAATATCTTGTGCGCCAAGAAGCTTAGAGCAGCTAGCTGGGCCTCAAGTGACACTACCTACAGATTTATTAAACTTCACTACTGTGTAAGCATTAAAGTTAGTAGAATTTAGAACTGTTTAGCATAATCTGCCCCAATAAAGCATCCTTATTAGTCTGTACAAAGCACCCTTAATAGTCTTCTGACCTTAATGCCTCACTAATCAAAGGACTGGACAGTATGGATATGCAATTTCCTATCTTCTCTGTAGCGAACCTGGTGCACATGGGCATCTTAAGACAATGTCGAAATTGGCTCATGTTTACTGATAACCACTTAATCCTTAAAGAGTCAGACACAGTATGCCAGAGGTGTAATTGCACAATGACACTAGAGGTTAAACTATTGCATGCAAGCTCACATCAGGTTGTTGAAACTACCACACACAACAGCCACCACACACAGCACAGAACACACACTCACACAGACAAACACACACACACACACACACACACACACACACACACACACACACACACACACACACACACACACACACACACAAACATATGCTGAGGGACTTAAAAGGCACTCTTTCTAAGCAAAAAGATTACCTAGACCACCCGCTGACAAATCTATGCCTCAGCAAACCCAAACACACACAGAAAAAAAACCTAACAATACACATACTGTCATTCTCAGTGCAGCCCCAAACACTTAAGTCCCTAAGGCAAGCAAATGCACTTCCTAGCACTCTCATCATAGGGGACTCCATTTTAAGATATATTGATGCCCCTGTAACCAGGCTGAACAAAGAGAAGATAACAGTTAGTTGTTTACCTGGAACTAGACTCCACCAAATCAGGCATGTACTCAAGTCATTACACCACAGGTACCAGTGTGATTCCATCATAATCCATGTAGGTGTAAATGGCATGAGATGTACCTCCCTGGACTACATGAACAGAGACATTATGGAGCTTACAGACTGTGTGCCTCAGGCTGATAGGAGCCTGGCACTGAGTAGCATATTACCATCACCGAGGATGATGCTACAATATCAGCAAAAAACGGATTCATTTCAACAGCTGTATTTCTGGTGTCATTCTATGAAGATCCAGTATTTGTCATCTTAGGAGTATATGGTAAACAGACCATGTTGCTTTGCCAAGAATTGTCTGCAAGTTTTCCCTCTAGGCTTTGGGATACTGGCTCTCCCCCATAGTACCTTTTTTATGCAGTGCCAAATTAACAAATGTACCAACATAGCAAAATCAACTCAACAGAATGTCAGGGTGTTACTGCTAAATGCCAGAAACCTAAATAAAAAAAACTACACTCCTTGCAAGCTCTCCTCACACTTAAAATATGACATCTGTGCAGTTATCGAGACATGATGTAAAGTGTCAGACAGTACCCTGGCAGTGCAAGGTTTGGTGCCTTCCACACTTTTAGACCAGTATCTGCAAACTAAAGGGCTAAAAGTGGAGATATCTCAATATATATCAGTAGCAAGCATACCTCGAGGGTGGTCAAACAGGATGATGTGCTGGAGTTCCTTCACATGAAGATCATCCTAGACAATATCCTGTACCATATCCTAGCCAGCTACAGGTCACCCTCCATGTCCCAAAATGTTCACAATGATACTTGGACCTACTGCAGACACTTACCATCCAACCTAACACCCTACTTATGGGATACTTTAATTACCCTTCTATAGATATAGATTGGGAATCCTACACAGCCTCAAATCTACAGGCACAAAGATTTCTGAAGTTCATAAATACAAACCCCTTGACTTAATAGTTAATACACCTACTAAAGGTTCCAACATACTGGGTCTTTTGCTCACAAATTTGGGGGAATACTCTACTCTCCAATGTCTCATTCTTCCCAATAAATTCTGACCATAAAGCTATCTTCGTTGAATCAAAATCAACTCTATTATTCCCATTAAAGCCAGTAACAGTCAGGAACTATTCCAAGGAAAAATTACCTGTTATTAAGTGATGAAATGTTAAAATTCAATATCCCTCTAAACCCCGAGAACACACCAGTTTGTGCTGAATTGCTCTCAGAAACACTGCACAACAATGTCAGTGGTTGCATAGAGGCTGCTGTACCTACCAGAAGTAAGCTCATAACCAGCTCTAGAAACAAACCACCCTGGTGGCACCTGAAATTAAACAGGATGTACAACAAAAGAAAAAAATAACAAAAACCAGGGAGGGTAATTCCCATAAGATAAAAACTCTCTCATCAAAGTAAATAGGCAAATAAGGGGGTTAATTAGGTCAAGCAAAGCCAACTCTGAGATTAAGATATGCTCCCTGGTGAAAGATAACCATAAGGCCCTCTACAGCTATATCAGAATCCTCAAGGGCAGCACACACCAATGTGCTGAACTGGTGATTAATGGTGCCACACTGACAGAGCATGGCTATATAGTGAACCTGTTAGTGGATGAATTCAATTCCAATTTTAGCTCCCATTCACCCCAACCATTCCCCCCAAAATATCCCCAAACATAACCTCTCCAACTATAACAAGAGAGCATGTACTGGCTGCACTTACTAATGCCAAGAACATGGCTTCAGTGGGCCCTGATAACATCCCAGGATGCCTCCTAAATAGTGTAAAATATGACTTCTCAGGAACCATGTAGTTATTATTTAACTATAGTCTTAAAACAGGCTCTGTGCTACGTGAATGGAGGACAGTCATCTCCCTTCATAAGTAAGGACCTTCAACAGATTCTGGAAACTACAATCTCATTAGTCTGACTAGTCTTATCTGCAAAGCCATGGAAGGAATTATGGAAATTATCAATAAGGACATAATTTTACTTATCAAAGAAAGAGCATGCATACTTAATCTGTTGGACTTCTTTGAAAAGGACTCTAAGACAATGGATGATTTGAAAACTGTGCATACTGCTGGCATTTGATAAAATACTCACTCAGGTATTGTCAACAAACTTTATAGCATGATGGATAGCTTGCTGACTCACTGATAGGACCCAGGAGGTTAAAATCGGTGAGATCACCTCCACAAAGAGGCCAGTCACCACTGGAGGCTTCCAGGGCTCTTTACTAGGCTAACTCCTCTTTGGTATCTACTTCTCATATGTCAAAACCAATGTCAAAGGCCTCTGGCTAACCAGGTTCCCAGATTACTGCAAACTGGAAGCAGTCATTGAATCCTCCCAAGATGAGTACAACCTTCAGGAAGTTCAAACACAGACAAACACTTGGTGCCACAGCCATGACTTAAAACTCAATGCCAAGAAATAGTTTATGTCAACTTTTGGGAAGTCTGCCACCCTGTGTAACTACATCATTAATAAAATACCCTTAAAAAGCTGATTCATTAATTTGGAATCTGGGAACTCGTGTAGATAGTAACCTGTCCTTCAGCCAACATGTGTCCAAGGTAGTAAGAAAATCCTTCTGTGTTGCTCAGCTTATAAGCAAAAGCATGGCATTTTGGTCCAGAGAGGTCATCATACTACTTACTCAGACCTCCTCATGTCCATCATGGAATATAATGCCATCTTCAATATGTATGTGACCAGAAACGTGCAGCAAGTGGCATGTCAGCAAAGTTTCCTTACAAAAAGAATACAGGGAGTAAACAGACTGTCCTACCCCGATCACCTCAAAGCCCTGTCTCTTTACTCAGTATCATGCCGACTTATGAGAGGTGATCTTTGCCTGGCATATAAGGCACCCATTAGCCCTGTTTTAATGAAAATTTTGCACATCAGCAAAACAAACAGCATCAGAACTACCAGATTAAAAGACTTGCATTTTACTTGCAGCATAAATAGGACATGTTGGAGAGACAGATATGTTTCTTAGAGAATTCCCATTCTCGGGAACAGGCTTCCCATCCACATGATGCAGAATTCCTCCCTATCTCTATTTAAGTGTAACTTGGAGTAATGGATGGGTAATTGGAAATCACCCCTTGCCTGGCTGATATATCTCTGATAGGCAGAGACAGTCAGTAAAGCACCCCCTATAACTGAAATATAAATAAAATTTGTGGGTTAGATTTGGGTTGCATGGCTAGGCTTTTAAGAGCCCAAGTGGTTGTTAGCCTAGTATATACCTTTGACCCTACTGTCGCTCATCCAGTCAGGATGAAACAGACAAGCGGTCATGGGTTTGTTTCAACCAGCTTTATTATATATAAACACATCAGAACTAAGGCTTAATAACATTAACTTAAATAAACTAACAAACAGACTGACTATTACATTCACAGATGTTAACACTATGGCTTTTCACTCAAAATGGCACTGCTGCCTGCACATGGTCTCTATTTATATGCACATGCACTCACTTGGAAATGCTTCTTCAAGACACAGCTCACTGTATGATCTACATCCTCCATCTTTGAGAAATAGGTCATGCACAGTTGTTGTTGTTGTTGTCTTTCGGCTTTTCCCGGTTAGGGGTCGCCACAGCAGAACTCTAGTCCGCTAATGATTGGCAGTAGATTTTCAAGAACGCCGAGGTGCCAGCTTGACATTCAACCTCCAACATAGGCATGCCCATTTACACGTCTTTCGAACGCCAACCCAACCACGGAGAGGACATGCAGACTCCACACAGAAGGCACTCCCTGCACTCCAGCCGAGAATCGAACGGGAGAACCTCTTTCTGTGAGGCAACAAAGTTACCGCTGCACCACCGCAGAAGTAGCAGTAATAGAGACAATAATCTTCAACAAGCAATTGCACAGAAATAATCTTTTGACATGCACTTATACAGAACTAATGACAAATGAAAACAATCATGTCCAGGTTGCTGTGTATTTTATACTAGGTCTGGAAATACAACACGATCATGTCACATAAAAATTAGGACTGGGATTAGCAACAGGGATGGTTATTCGTGAATGTGCAACTTCAGGGACATTTGGGACATCATCAGGAACAGGGTTAGGTACGGAGACATGTTCTTCAACAGGAATATAGCCTGTATTGCTCTGACATCTAAAGTCTGTATCACAGGTACAATGCTGCGATATCAATTCAGACACCAGAAGAAGATGTCTACAGTTCCTTCTGTACTCTATACCCTCAGATTCTACTAAGTAGGATCTCGACTCGGCACATACACCTCTCGCTTGGCCAGTTCAATCAAAACCTTTCACTGTTTGCATCCTCACTATCTCTCCTTCTTTCAATAGACAGAGAAATCTGCTCATTTTATCATAGTTGGACTTCTGAGATGAACACTTTTTGAACAGTTGGGCTTTGATTGCTCTGGTGTTTTTAGCATTAGGCATTAAAAAACTAGAACTGATAGGCAAGGTTGTTCTGGTTTGCTTAGAAAGAAGTCTCTGAGCAGGTGAGCCAAGTAAATTGTCACAGGGTATATTTCTGAGATTAAGTAAATTCAAGAAAATATCAGTATTGTCACACTTTCATCTCTCTATTAATTACAAACGAAAACTAAAACTGATAAAAACAGGCACAGCAGGAAACCATAAAAGCCGGCAAAAAATAAATACTGTCACACCAATACGGAATAAAATAAAGAAAAAACCTTTAATGTGAGTGCTTTCAGCAAGCACATTAACTTGCCTTCTTCAGACAAACAGTTGTAAAACAGTTTTGGTTCTCCTTATATCCTATTAAGCTGAGTAAGTTGATGAGTCAGCCTACTTAACAAGCAGGAAAATTTTAAAGTAGCCTCGCCACTCAACATCAAATAAACCATAAGTTACTATATAAATCTTATTCTCATAAAGGAATATATGTCAGACACCAATAAATATTATAAACACATGACAATGTTTCAACAAAATTACCAAATTATTAACTAAAAACTATGAATTTAACAATGTATGAATATATATGTATATGAATGTATAAATATGGTAAGTGAAACATAAATAAAAATTAACGTAAACAGTAAATCCAAAAATCTATCTAAGTGAACCAAGAATGTATATGTATGTGTAAACCCTTTAATATCATCGTTTAAGGGCCAAATATCTCAACATACATTTGATAGAAAGGCTCTCATTCAAACCCGGAAAGACTTGTGCTCTAGTCTTGATCTGCCATATAAGATCATCAATTTCCAAAAGGACTTGCCATGGTCCTCCCCTAATGTCAATGCTCCTATGTTGTAAGACTGCAAATTTGAAAGCATGATCAGGGTAGTCTAAAATGTGTTTGGCCAGTGCATTGTTAGAGTCATTCCTACTTATAGCATAACAATGTTCATAAATACGTTGTTTTAGTTTCCTTTTCATTTTGCCAATGTAGAATGCATCGCATGAAGTGCACAAAGACACATATATGACACCTTTAGACTCACAATTATATCTATAATTAATTTTGTACATCTTGTTATTGATGAAAATTTTCTTGGTCACAAAAATATGTTTACGGTATGAATCATCATCATCATGAAAATGTATGTTGAGATATTTGGCCCTTAAACGATGATATTAAAGGGTTTACACATACATATACATTCCTGGTTCACTTAGATAGATTTTTGGATTTACTGTTTATGTTAATTTTTATTTATGTTTCACTTACCATATTTATACATTCATATACATATATATTCATAAATTGTTAAATTCATAGTTTTTAGTTAATAATTTGGTAATTTTGTTGAAACATTGTCATGTGTTTATAATATTTATTGGTGTCTGACATATATTCCTTTATGAGAATAAGATTTATATAGTAACTTATGGTTTATTTGATGTTGAGTGGCGAGGCTACTTTAAAATTTTCCTGCTTGTTAAGTAGGCTGACTCATCAACTTACTCAGCTTAATAGGATATAAGGAGAACCAAAACTGTTTTACAACTGTTTGTCTGAAGAAGGCAAGTTAATGTGTTTGCTGAAAGCGCTCACATTAAAGATTTTTTCTTTATTTTATTCCGTATTGGTGTGACAGTATTTATTTTTTGCCAGCTTTTATGGTTTCCTGCTGTGCCTGTTTTTACCAGTTTTATCTCTCTAGTAATAGGTTTGCACACTGTACTGCATGCTCAGCCAGACCATTTGACTGTGGGTATTCAGGACTACTGGTAACATGGATAAAGACCCACTATTTTGCAAATTTCTGAAACAACTGACTGGTAAACTGGGTACCATTCTCAGGAATAACTTTGCGTGGACTACCATGACTGAGAAATGACATTTCACCTTAGTAATGACAGTACTGGACTTTAGGTTAAGTAGCAGCTCAATCTCAAACCAGTTTGAATAAGAGTCTACCAACACTAAATAATGTTGACTATTCCACTTGATTATGTCTGTGGCTACTGTTGACCAAGGTAATTCAGGAATCTGGTTTAGATGAAGCAGCTCTTTTTGCAAATATGACTTAATATTATTGCACACTGAACAAGAAGAAAGCACTTTATCAATATCTTTTGACAGAGGAGGCTAAAATACTAGTCCTCCTGTCCTTCTTTTGGTAGTGGGCTTGATGCAAAATTTGGTTGTAGGGTCTATATTATAAAACCAAAAGCTCTAAACAGCGACCACATGTACATCAACACATAAAGCGTGATGTACAATAACAGAGAAACACGTATTCAGCGAAATTCAAAACACCGAACGTGTTTGTTTAACCAACAGCGCCATGCAGGTATACTGAAATTAATTAAATGAGTGTTTATAATATAGATGCTAGATGTATTCATGTTGCAAGGAAGTAGGAATGACAACTTTAGGATATTTGAAAATGATACCATCTTCCATCAACATCTCATCTCTGTAAGGAAAATAAGGCTGCACTTCTATTGGTATACAAGATTGCTCTGACAGCCATCCAACACAGATGAAGTGGTTGAGCTTTTGCAAAATTGGATCAGTCTTTGCAGGATTTCTCAGCTCATCAAGTCTTGTGGAAGAAAAATTATGCACTTCCATGACATTGAAGTCAAAATTCTCTACATCAAGCTTTTTTGTGGTATTTCTAGGTGAACTGGATACGGTATCAGACAGATAAAGAAGTTTACCTTTTGTATAGACCATTTTGAAGTTGTACTTGTGTAATCTGAGCAACATTCTTTGTAGTCTTGCTGGAGCTGTATGCATAGGCTTCTTTAAAATAGTGACTAAGGGCTAATGATCAGTGTCTATCTGGATAGCTCGACCATAAATATAATCATGGAAATTCGAACGTGCGAACACAGTTGCAAAATGTTCCTTCTGAATCTGAGCGTACTGCATCTCAGTCTGGGTAAGAGTTCTAGATGCATAGGCTACTGGTCTACCTTCTTGAAGAATAATTGCACCAAGACCAAAATTTGAAGCATCACAGGAAATAATTACTGGTTTGTGAACATCATAGTATCTTTACATAGGTGGGCTGGCAATTTTCTGTTTCAGGTGATCAGATGCTCTCCGGTGTTGTTCCAACCAGGACCAGGTAAAATTTTTGCGCATCAACTCTCTTAAGATCACTGATAATTCAGCAAAGTCTGGTATAAACTTGCCCAAATAACTGACCATACCAAGAAAATGCTGTAAGGCTTGGACATTGTCTGGAGCTGACATCTCAAGAATGGCTGTTTGTTTGGAAGGATCTGGTCGTAAACCTGAACTGGTAAATAAATGACTGACATAAGTAACTTCTGGTAGCCTGAATTTACACTTCAGAGGATTAAGCTTTAGATTCACTTCAGGTGCTCTGTCCAGAATGTTCCAGAGGTTTCTCTCATGCTCTGCTTCACTACTGCCTCCAACTAGTAAATCATCTATTATTATAGCACATGGACAGCCTGAAAAAATTTGCTCCATTGTACGCTGAAAGACTTCACTGGCAGAATTTATTCCAAAAGGCATGCTGTAAAATCTGAATCTGCCAAATGTCATGCTTCAGTAGTGAAGATTTGCAATCAAGCATCACTTGCCAAAATGAACTTTTTGCATCCAAGACAGAAATAAAAGTGGCATTTGGCATGAGGGTAGCAACTTCCTCGAATGTACACATTGGATGACGTGGTCTCTTTAATGCTTTCTTTAAGTCTCATAGGTCAATACATATTCTGATTTCATTTGATCTTTTCATATGAGCAACTACCGTAGAAGACACCCATTCTGTTGGTTCTTTGACTGGACAAATCACAACTTGCTGCACCATTTTATCTAACTGGTCTTTGACTTTGTCCTGTATAGCTATTGAAACGCTCCCTGCTGGTCTGACCACTGGACTGACCATTGGATCTAACTTCATGGAGTACACAACTGGAAGTTTACTTAGCTTTTCTTCGAAAACATCAGCATACTGTGAGAAAAGAGTAACGATTAAACTGGAACTAGGACAAGCAAAGATAAACTATCTACTAGGAAGTTAGATCCAGATCAGATTCAAAGCCTGTCACAAGCGGCGTCCCACAGGGCTCGGTCCTGGGTCCTGTCTTGTTCGGCATCTACTTTTCGGAAGTACAGGCAAGAGGGATTGGCTAATAGTTTAGTTCTGATACTGGTCTATTCCAACCAGGACCAGGTAACATTTTTGCGCATCAACTCTCTTAAGGGCACTGATAATTCAGTAAAGTCTGATATAAACTTGCCCAAATAATTGACCATACCAAGAAAATGCTGTAAGGCTTGGACATTGTCTGGAGCTGACATCTCAAGAATGGCTGTTTGTTTGGAAGGATCTGGTCGTAAACCTGAACTGGTAAATAAATGACTGACATAAGTAACTTCTGGTAGCCTGAATTTACACTTCAGAGGATTAAGCTTTAGATTCACTTCAGGTGCTCTGTCCAGAATATTCCTGAGGTTTCTCTCATGCTCTGCTTCACTATTGCCTCCAACTAGTAAATCATCTATTATTATAGCACATGGACAGCCTGAAAAAATTTGCTCCATTGTACGCTGAAAGACTTCACTGGCAGAATTTATTCCAAAAGGCATGCTGTGAAATCTGAATCTGCCAACTGTCATGCTGAATGTAGTCAGTAGTGAAGATTTGCAATCAAGCATCACTTGCCAAAATGAACTTTTTGCATCCAAGACAGAAATAAAAGTGGCATTTGGCATGAGGGTAGCAACTTCCTCGAATGTACACATTGGATGACGTGGTCTCTTTAATGCTTTCTTTAAGTCTCATAGGTCAATACATATTCTGATTTCATTTGATCTTTTCATATGAGCAACTACCGTAGAAGACACCCATTCTGTTGGTTCTTTGACTGGACAAATCACAACTTGCTGCACCATTTTATCTAACTGGTCTTTGACTTTGTCCTGTATAACTATTGAAATGCTCCCTGCTGGTCTGACCACTGGACTGACCATTGGATCTAACTTCATGGAGTACACAACTGGAAGTTTACTTAGCTTGTCTTTGAAAACATCAGCATACTATGAGAAAAGAGTAACGATTAAACTGGAACTAGGACATGTGGTTACATGATGGACTTCTTTGGTAAATGAAAGCAGTTGCATTCTTAAACTGTCTCTGAGACCCAATGATGACTGCACAGGTCTTTTAACTACATAAAACTGCAAACTGTAAGTGTTCCCACATCTCACTTTGAACCATTATGTACTTTGAGTTCCATGGGTTTACCATTAATCAGGACAGTAAAAAACACTTTGTTTTTGCCAACAACTCTACTGCATTAACTTTTTCACCAAGCAAAGATAAACTATCTACATAAAAAGTAGGGTTGCTGCTTTCTATGTGATCAACTTGCTTTTTTGACTAACTTTTCTTAATAAATGAATGAGGCTTGCTTGATTTTCAAAGCTTTTGAAACTTGTTCCATTTCATACACTTGTGGCATTGTTGACCAAATGCTAAGCACTTTTCTCTTTTAGACTCATGATTGGCACCACAGTTATGACAGTTAACTATAAGACTTGACTTTGGTTTTGCTGACTCACCCCTGTGCTGCACTGAGTTGGTATGTTTTACTGAGCTAGTCTTGGAACTTGCTGGAAACATACAGGCTCGCCTTGGAAAGCCTGCAGAGGCTGTAGCTACCATGTGCTTAGGCCTGTTTCTAGCCACATGCTGCATGCTGTCTACATTTACTCTAGAGGCTGCTGAAACCATGTTCTTATCACTTGCAAGCATATTTGAGTGCCTTTCTGTAAGCTCATGTATTTGACAAATCTCTATGGCTTTGTTCAACATTAAATCACTGTCTCGAAGCAAAATCTTTCTCACTGCAGCATTATTAATACCACACACAAGCCTGTCCTTTATCAACTCATCTTTCAAGTCACCAAATCTGCACGTTTTAACTTTGTTTTTCAAGTCAGTAATATAATCAGCAAAAGTTTCCCGTCTTTTGGTCTCGTGTAAAATTAGTGCCTCTCCAATGTAAAATTTTTCTGGGGGTTTCTCATTTCCCTAAATATATGCTTCAAGCACTCAGGGTCCTCCCTTGGTTCAGCTTGTGCAACAATATGATGGTTTTCCCTTTCTACTGCATATACTGCTGGTGCATGCTCAAATGAACACTCTCTTTCAATGGCTTCTGACCCCAGCTGAATTAAACAGATTAAATGCCCTCGTACTTGTATCTTTGTCAGAAAAAGCTGCATGTATGAAAATATGTTATTCCTGCTCAAATACTCTAGTTCTCTGCAATATTATGATCAATATGGTGTGGGTCTGCAAAATGCTTCTGCCATGCCAACACAAAGTAGTAAAGACTCTTGCAATTATGTACAAATATACACACACACCAGAATTTTTTTCTTCTTTTAAGTCAGAAACTTGTAATCATGCTCAATAGCACAATAAACTCTTCGAAATAACTGCACTTTGCGAAATAAGTGTTCGTAGCACAAGAACACTTTGAAAACACTTTGAAATCACTGTACTTTGCAAAACCACTCCTTATCAGTGTAAGAAACACTCGAAAAAATTGCACTTTGTGAACTGTACACAGCACAAGAAACATTTCAAAATAACTGTATTCTGACTGTACTTTACGAAGTAAGTGTACTTTGTACTTTGCAAAACAACTTTACTTTGCACATGTGAACTCTTCAAAATTATTGTACTGTAATAAAGCACAGACTGCAAACACTTTGCCCACTCTGAGATGCTTCGAACAACTCTTGTTATACTTTGAATAATTCTAATCAATGCAAAATGGTAGCTCATACCAAAAAACATGGTTGTTTACTGAAAAATGATGTCGGTTTGTCCTTTTCATACTTGTTTTGCCCTTTTATTGTATTTATTATGCTCGTTTGACTTTTATCATGCTCATTATACTTTTCTTGTGCTTGTTTTAATTTTAACATGCTTGTTATACAAATTGGAGGTAATTCTAAACATTTTCATAAGGATTTTGAATAATTTTATCAATTATCATGGTTTCAAACATTTTGTTTAATTAATAATGTGTTTTGTGCTTTTTATTTGCTTAATAATGTGTTTTGTAAGTGGTTTGTATTATTTTCTTTGTGAAATAAATCATTTACTTTAATACCTGAAATTAATTTCTGACCTTTTTCTCTTTCAACTTTTTGAGCTCTGTATCATCCAACCTGCTCAGTCTATGTCCCATTTTAACTATGTACCTCATGGCTCGACTTCTGGCTTGTTTCTGGCTTCTAGTTGCTTAAATATCCCATTTCTGATACCACGTCACACGTCCGGTCAGGATAAAACAAACAAGCGGTTGTGGGTTCGGTTCAAGCAGCTTTATTATATAAAAACCCATCAGGATTGAGGCTTAATAACAATAACTTAAACTAACAAACAGACTGACTACTACATTCATATATGTTAACACTCTGGCTGTTCACTCAAAATGGCATTGCTGTCTGCATGTGCTCTCTATTTGTATGTCCATGCACTCACTTGAAAATGCTTTTTAAAGACACAGCACACTGTATTATCTACACCTTGCACCTATGAACTGCCTTGGGAGGAGGAGTTTAAATCCAAAAAAGAGCTAGTAGACAGCTGCAACACATATGTTGTACTGCATGACAGGATTTTTCTTAGGACCTACCTCTGGTATGATGAGATTACACTGGGTGGATAGTCATGCAAAGAGGCACAGCCTATGGGGATATGTCTACCCTGTAGCCTATTGTAGCCCTGTCTCTTTGCCAATCCTGCATTTCAAAGCCTCAGCCTCCACCAGGACAAAATGAGTGATCTGCTTCTACCACCATGGTACCTCTTGCTATCTCAGGATAGACACAGGCTTCCTCCCTTCAGCTCTGTGAATTACCTGAGTTGCTAGTCAACATGGGATAAAAACAGAGCTACATCCATCTATGTACAGAAGGGGCAAAATGGCAGCAGTTCTTTGAATGTTTTCCTTGCTATGTGGTTGGGGGACTGCAGAGTTAGTATATTGAAATAAGAGGGTATGGAGATTCCAGCAAAAATGGCATTAAAAATATGTCACTGAATCATGTAAAAATTGAAAAAAAGATGATGATGGTGATGATGAAGATGACTTCAGGGCAGCTACAGATTTGAGTTAGTAGTGTCAGCAATATGCTTGGATATTATTAAGGCATTTGACTTTGCCCTACATAATGGCATTTCATATCTAAAGTAAACAGCAACAACACCAATAAATAATAATTGAATATAAATAACTAACGTGTAATAAAATATTCATGCAACAACATAACCATAAGAATAACAATAAACTTTAATAAAAGTGCTGCTTTAGAATATGTGGTATTAATCTCTAAATTTCCTGGTAAAATCAATGGATTAAAGTAACCTTAAAAGATCAAAAAACATAACCAAAGAAAGTTCAAGTTCAAGAAAACTAGCCAAGACCACAACCAAATACTGTCTGAGATACATGCCATAATGAAAGATTTGAAAACGAAGAGTTTAGTGTAATTTTGCATGAAATCAGGTACAGAATATTACTTGATTGCCAACAATGTTGACTTTATATATACTGTTTTGAATTATGTAAAACAGTTTGTTTGGAATTGTGTAAAACAGTTTTTTTTTAAGTTTTCTGTATATGTATTTGTGCAAATGTGTACTAAGTAACTAGGTGATAACTGAAATGTGTATCAGTTAATCTGTGTATCAGTTAATCATACTAGAGGGGTCTCTGAGTATCAGTTAATCATACTAGAATAAATAAATAAATAAATAAATAAAGGAAGGAAGAAAGAAATTCCATGGAGTATGGACCAGGTTTTCATGAGATGCAGGGTCAAGTGTATACAAATGTACAAATGGGATCTCTCGCGGCCTGTGATACAAACAGTGAAGGAGGTGTGACAGTTATAGGCGCAAACAATGTGCTATAATTACTGTAGAGATGCATATTCAGTTAAGACAAAAGTGCAGAGCCCCATAACACTGAATCATGGGATGCCCCACTTCAGGATGCTCATTTCTACCAAATAAACTTTTCTAGCACATTTTAGCATGGGTAAAAATCATACAACTTCAAAGCAGAACAGAGCTTTAAATTTTAAGGACCAATCACAAGTCAAAAACGTAAGCATGTTGACAAGATGCTGGGTGATAAGGACTAGGATAAAGGCTTGGGACTGATAGTAACAAGAAGCCTGATGCGTGAGCTGCACATAAATAATATTGCCAGGAAATGCTTATGAACTATATTTAATGTGTTTATGCCAACCTCTGCAAGACTTCTCAGCATACTTACATTGGTCTTGAAAAGTATTTTCTCATTTGTTCTGGAACATTTGGTCATTGTTATGTATGTATTTATTTATTTATTTAACATTTGTTTATCGGGAAAGTCCAACTTGGAACAAAGCCAATTTTCAGCGGAGACCCAAGAAGAAATGCTCTAGACGCATGTACACTTAACACATTTCCCTTTTCCTATTAATTATGTGTTTTTATATATATATATATATATATATATATATATATATATATATATATATATATATAAAAAATATATATATATATATATATATATATATATATATATATATATATATACACATATATATGTATGTATGTGTGTGTGTGTGTGTGTGTGTGTGTGTGTGTGTGTGTATGTCTGCAACCTCCATTGGTCAATTTTCTAAAAATCCAGAATGTATCAGTTCTTGCTACAGACCACTCTTACCTAGCTTCCCATTGGCCAGTCCCTCTCCCTTCTTCGCCCTATCAGAATACACTACTTTTGTGACTATTCTAAAGAATACCTCACCAAATAGATTTCAGTTGTATATAAGTAAGAGAAAAATCTAAATGTGCAATAACAACAGCGCCTATCTGTCAAAAGTGATACTGTCTAATGGAATTATTTAATAAATGCTTCAATTCAGAAAGAAGACTCTTTCACTTTAAGTTTTGCTTGAGAACTAGGGACTATATGCTCTGCTTCTGTTTTATTATTATTCTGACCATCCTTATTTACACAGATTTTCTCAGAGCGAGCCCTTATCAGCACATCTATTGCCGGTGTTTCTAATTTAATATATATTGTGATGTTGGAGCCTACACAATGTTAAAATATTGTTTTGCCATCTGGGAATTGAACCAAAGGGCTGAAGCATGCACAAATTGAAACTTAGCTTATTAACTGACATTGACACTGGACAGCTACCTTTCAAGCATGGAAATTAGAATTATACTAATTTGTGAATAAATGGAGATATACATTTATTTATTCATTTATATTTATTTATTTATTTATTTATTTATTTATCTGCAGTTTGTTAACTAGGAAAGTCCACTGGGCCATAAAGAACCCGTTTTCAGTGGAGGCCCAGGGAGAAATCTTCCTCAGTACAATAAAAAGCAAAATTATATACATTGGTAATATACAATTATTTAAGAAATTAGCTTAAAGTTAAAAACACGCTTAGCAATTCAGTGTCCAGACAAATACTAGTGACTGATTACAAAATTTTTAGAGATAATTGTCGCAAACAGGACATTTTTGGTAAACACTTCAGAGAGGCCTGTATGTGTGTGTGACTTCAATTAGTCCTAGGAATGCATTCCTATGTAAAAGTAGTTATTTCCGCTTGTAAATATATTTCCGATGGTCACAGATGAATGAGCTGAGTAATACAGGTCAGGGTATGTTATGTACATACTTCACAAGACCTAACTGTCCTAAACACATAGGCAGGATATGTGATGAGTCATGATGATTATAACAAAAGTATTGTGCCCATCATACATATGCAAGTGAATGTTATATTAAATATCATCACTGGCAGGTTTAGGAGATCAGATGGGTGATGACATTAATGCTGTCACAGAGCATAGGAGAACTTACTCCCATCTCAGATCATGTGGCCCAGGCAGGTATGACCCTAGCCCTGAGTAGCATATTGCCTTCACCCACAATGATACCACAGCACAAGGACAAAATGATTGACTTCAACAATTGGCTAAGCTTCTGGTGTCATACAAAGGGGATCCAGTATCTGTCTGCCTGGGACGACATGATCGACAAACCACGATGCTTTGCCAGAGATGGTCTGCACATGTCACCCCTGGGATTCAGGTTACTGGCTAAAGCTCTTGCCCCCCCTATAGTGCATTTTTTAGGCAAGGTTCAAAGGACAAAACCATCACAGTAACAGATACAAGCATGAAAAATCTGAAGGTAATGCTACTCAATGCTAGAAGTCTTAACCTCAAAATGCACTCTCTTGAAGCACTCTTAAAAATGGAGAACATCGATATCTGTGCAGTAACTGAGACCTGGTTCAAAGCTCCAAAGAGCACCCCTGCAATACCAGGCTACAACTCTTACCACACTTTTCAGCCACCAAACCAAGACCAAAACACTAAAGGTGGAGGAGTGTCCATATTCACCCTGGATATTCACACCTCCAGGCTAGCTGCCCAACACAATGCATCTGAAATTCTCCAGTTGCAACTAACACTAGGTAAGACTGCAATCCAAATTGTAGCTTGCTACAGATCCCCCACCATGCCCCAAGATTCTCACTACACCTTTCTAAACATACTGAAAAATATTAAGATACAACCAAACACCCTAATACTAGGTGATTTCAACTACCCTGCCATTAACTGAAAAAACTACTTGGGTACCAACAACTTTGCCCAACGGTTCTTGGAATTCATAAATTCTGACACCCTGAATCAACTAATCTATTGTCCCACCAGGGGCTCCAATATCATAGACCTGGTCATTACCAACATGGGAGACAGATGCTCCACACCAGTGGTCACCCCCTCATTGGTCAGGTCTGACCATAAACAAATCACCCGTGACATCCACATCCCACCCCTACTCCCCAGTAAGGAAACCTCCGTAAAAAACTTCTCCAAAGCCAATTTCATGCTACTCAAGTCAAAAGTGACATACTTCAGGACACCCATGCAGACAGGAGCTGAAAGTTCGAATGCTGACTCCTACACTAAGGCACTGTAAAAGCACATCCACTTGTGCATGAATTGTGCCATCCCAAATAGAACCAAGATGCTCTCCTCCGAAACAAGGAAGCCAATCTAGTGGTCCCCTGCCATAAACAAACTATACAACAGAAGAAAGAAACTGTTGCAGAAAGGAGGAAAATCCCAGGATGCAAAACATTCCCTTACCAGCCTCAGTAAGAAGTTGAGATCCCTCAAAAAATCCTCCAAAGCTAGTTATGAAAATAAATTTGCCAAAGATTCCAAAGACAACCACAAGGCATTCTATAGTTATGTCAAGAATCTAAACGGCAATGCTAAGATATGCTCTGAGCTACAACAGAATGACATTAAATATACTGATTCCAAGGATATTGCCAATATCCTGGCAGATCAATTTAGTGCCAACTTCACCCCCTAAAGGGCCCATCTCAATACCAAAAGATTGCCAAATTCCGGTATTCATGGCCACACAGGTAGAAACCGCACTCTCCAAAGCTAAGAATACAGCATCCATGGGACCAGATGACATCCCAGGGTGTGTAATACATGAACTACAAAATGAAATGGCACCTCACCTAAGTGTCATGTTTAATTATAGCCTCACCTCAGGCTTCGTGCACACTGAGTGGTGTACAGCTACAGTCATCCCACTCCACAAGGGGGATCCACCTTGGATCCCGGAAACTACTGTCCTGTCAGTCTGACGAGCCTGATCTGGAAGGGCATGGAATGCATTATCATGGAACTTATAAACAAAGACATTGGCAACCTTCAAACACTGGACCCCACCCAGTTTGGGTTCGTGAAGGGCCGATCTTGTCTCCTGAACCTGATTGACTTCTTTGAATCAGTCTCCAGAGCTGTGGACGAGGGTAAGGCATTCCACACAGCCTATCTGGACCTCGCCAAGGCTTTCAACACCATCCCCCACTCTGGAATCATAGATAAATGTACTAAGCTGGGCATAAATCCCTACATCACTCGATGGGTTGCCAACTGGCTTACTGACAGAACCCAGACTGTAAAAGTAGCCAACTCCAAATCCAGCTCCAGACAAGTGGCAAGTTGAGTACCTCAAGGTTCAGTCCTGGGACCGCTCTTGCATCTACTTCTCTGAAGTACAGGCCAACACTAAGGGACTCTGGCTAACAAAGTTCGCAGATGACTGCAAAAGTACAGTTTTGCACCTACCATAAATGTAGATGTTCGAGTGTAGACACTGCTGCAGTCATTACACTTGGGTTATCCTGCCGTCAGGCAGTTCCCCAGCCGGCCTGAGTTCCAAAGTCTTGGTCCGGCATCGGTTGCTGTCACCTCCTCTCTGACGTCAGTGCGACAGGGGTATATAAGATGCAGCCAATGCCATTTTCTTCAGTTTTTCTTGCCCCAGATGTCAGGTGCCCCCAAATAGGTAGGCAATTCAAATTGCTAATAAAACATACATAAGAAATGCAAACAACATACTTTCAGCTACCAGCAAATACTCCCCATAGGTCGTAAAAGGTAGAGGAACTAGGTACGTACTAGCCAGTAAGAGGGGAAGGAGGGAGAGTAACCTGGACTGCAGCAGTGTCTACACTCGAACATCTACATTTATGGTAGGTACAAAACTGTACTATGTTCATCGTGTGACATTGCTGCAGTCATTACACTTGGGTAGAATCCCCAAATTGAGGTAGGGTGGTTGGTTCTATAAGGCATTAGGGGTGGCTATAAGGCCCTGCAGCACTGCAGAGGCGAAGCCAGCTCTGGATTTAGAGTATAGAGGCAGATGTTAATGCTTGGTGAAGGTATGCACAGAACTCCATGTTGCTGCTTCCATATTATCCTTGGTAGGTACTCCTCTGAGGTAGGCAGTTGAAGTGGCTTTTCCCTGGTGGAGTGAGGTCTAATGCTGTTAGGTACAGGTTTTCCATGGTGCGTATAGCAGAAATGTATGCAATGTCCTATCCATTTGGAAATAGTCTGTTTTGAAATAGCTTTTCCCTGCTGCAGCATATGCTACCAATAATTGCTCAGATTTTCTGAAAGCTTTGGTTTTGTTCAAGTTGAAGCGTAACTGCCTGTGAATGTCCAATGAATGCAGTAGTCTTTCACCTTTATTCTGTGGTTTTGGATAAAAAGTAGGCAAGTGAATGGTTTGGTTTAGAGACACACTTGAAACCACCTTAGGCATAAACGTAGGGTTAGTTCTTAAGGACACCCTGTCCTGATGGAAAATAAGGAAAGGTTCCACTGCCATTATTGCCTGTAATTCAGAAAATCTTCTTGCAGAAGTTATTGCCAGGAGCAGAGCAGTTTTCCAAGAAATGTATTTTAATTCTGCCATGCTAGCTGGTTCAAAAGGAGGTAAAGTTAATTTTTCCAAAACAAAGTTGAGGTCCCAAGTTGGAGTAGGTGCTCTACGGGGCGGTATTATGTTTTTAGCCCCTCTGAGGTACTGTTTTAGCAAAGGATTAGAGAAAATTGGTGGCTCCGTGTTGTAATGTGCAGAGATGGCAGAGGCGTGAATCTTGATGGATGAAAAGGAGAGGCCTTTGTCCAGCATCTCAGTCAAATATTGTAGTATCTGAGGAATGTTTGGCACAAGAGGATCAAGGCTGTGAGCCTGGTTCCAGGCACAGAATCTCTTCCATTTATCCGAGTAGGCTTTCCTGGTACTAGGCCTTCTGGCCTCCAGAATGACATCCGTAACTGCTTTGGAGAGAGGCATTGCTTGCGTGGTTAGGGAATCTTCCATGCAGCTAGGTTTAATGTCTTTAGCTGGCTGTGGAGTAACTGATTGTTGTGCCGAGACAGCAGATGTGGTATTTGAGGCAAAATCCAGGGTGGTCCTTGTGCTAAGTTTTTTTAAGATTGGGTACCAGTGCTGGCGTGGCCAGTCTGGTGCAATCAGGATTATTTTTGGCTCTTCTTGCCTGTTTTTTATGAGTACCTTTGGGAGAAGAGGCAGTGGGGGAAAAGCATATACTTGTAGGTTTGTCCAGCTGAATGAGAGGGCATCCACTTTCCATGCTTGTGGATGGTAACTCCTTGTGCAGAATTTCTTTAGCTGGCAATTCATTGGGGAGGCAAACAGATCTATGTCCGGGCTCCACCATTTCTTTGTTATCATTCTGAATATTTGAGGATTTAATTCCCATTCGTGGGGATCCATGATATTTCTGCTTAAGTCGTCTGCCAGTGTGTTTTTCTCTCCTGGCAGGAATTTTGCTTGTAGATTAACTTGATAGTTTATAGCTGTGTTCCACAAGGTCATGGCTTGTCTGCAGAGGGGGTAGGAGTGAGTGCCCCTTGCTTGTTTATGTACCACATAACTGTGGTGTTGTCTGTCTTTAGTAGTAGTTGTCCTGAATGCAACAGGTCCTTGAAAGTTATAAGGGCATTTTGTGCAGCTAGCATCTCTTTTTGATTGATGTGAAGATGCCTTTGTTCTGTGGGCCACTTGCCCTGAATACATTTTCCTGCCATGTGTGCTCCCCAGGCATAATCCGATGCATCTGTTGTCAGTGTTTGCCTGGCTGTGGATTGAGTGAAAGGCTGTCCCTTGTTGAGGTGACAAGCTTGAGCCCACCATCGAAACTTCTGTTGAAGGCAAGGTATAAGTGGTATAACTGTTTCCAAACTTTGACAGTGTTGAGACCATACATTCTTTAGGTACCATTGTAGTTTCCTCATATGCAGTCTGGCATATGGAATTAGTAGTATTCAAGATGCCATGAAACCCAAGGCCTGCAGAATTTTTCTTGCAGGGAGTTGGGTCTTTGTTGCCATCAATTGAAAGCATTGTCAGTTGTCCTTGCTTGTCTGGTGTGAGAAAAGCCATCTAAGCCGTTGTGTTCAAGCTGGCACCCAAGAATATTATTTCTTGTGAGGGCACTAGTTTTGATTTCTTTTCATTTACTGTGTACCCTAGGCAACTTAATAACTTTTTTACAAATGCCAGATGCTGTAGAAGAATGTCCTTGCTCTCTGCTTGAATCAGGCAGTCGTCCAGGTATGGGTAAATTTGAATTCCTTTCTGTCTGCAAAATGCAATTACTGGTGCCAGGCACTTTGTGAAGACCCTGGGTGCAGTAGATAATCCAAAGGGCAGTGCAGAGAATTGATAGTGCATTGGACCAGCTAAGAAGCTGAGGTATCTTCGGCAGTTTTGTCTGATAGGGACATGCAGGTATGCCTCCTTGAGGTCCAAAGTCATGAGCCAAGCTTGCTTGTCCAGCATGAGAAGAATCTGCTGTAATGTCAACATTTTGAATTTCGGAACATCCAGGTAAGTGTTTAGTGAAGAAAGATCCAGAATGGGCCTCCAGGCTTTGTCTTTTCTGGGAACCACAAAGAGTCTTGAGTAAAATCCTTGCCCTTGTTCCTGTGGTGGTACCTTTTGAATAGCTCCCATTTTCATGAGTGCCATAATTTGTTTTTGGGCCTCTGCCCATTGATTTAGTGGCAGATTTGGCATTCATTTTAATCTTGGCAGAGTGTGAAAATGGAACCTGTAACCTTTTGAAATAATATTGAGAACCCATTTGTCTTGGGTGATCATATGCCAATTGTGATAAAAAAGTGCCAGTTTTCCTCCCAAAGGGGCTGCCAAGAGTGAGTTGTTTGGCAGCTGGAGTGGGAAGTCATTGGGGCTGTTTTTTTATATAGTTGGTGCCTGTCTTCCCCTTCTTTCTGGCCTGATGCACCCCATTGTTGAGTCCTGTAAGGACCTTGTGGTTGACCTCTACCTCTTGGCCATCTGTATCTGCCCCTTTGAGGTCTGTCATTAACTGGAAAGGACCAATTCTTTGTTGGCCAGTTTCTACTAAATCGAGGAGGCTGAACCTGTAAGAAATCCTTCACTGTTTGCATAGATTTTGCCTTATACTCCATCTTCTTTAATACCTCTTCTGCCTTAACTCCAAATAAAACATCATGCTGTAAAGGTGCATCCAGTAATTTAGCTTTAACATGATCTGGTAACGTATGTTCTTTTAACCATGCATGTCTTCTAATGACAGAGCCTGTAACTGCTGCTCTGCATGAGGCCTCTAAAGAATAAAAACCACATTGCAAAGAATGCTTTCCTACTTGTTCAGCGGCATGCAATAAATCCTGCATTTCTTTAAAATTAGGAGGATCTGTATCTGAAAGCATTTTTTGTTTCAACTGAGACATCAAAAATTGCTGATATTTTAGCATGTGAAACTGGCAATTCAAGGCTCTCATTGCCAAAGTTGCAGATGTGTATACTTTCTTTCCCCATCTGTCTAATGCTCTGGAATCTCTGTCAGAGGGAACTGGGTTCTTTGCTGATGAGGCCTTAACCCATTTGGGTCCCTGAGAAATAGTTTCAGGATCAGCAACAGGGCTTTTATACAGAAATTTATGTGAGTCAGGGACTCTGTAATATCTGTCTGGTTTAAGTGGGGCTGGGGGTAAGGAATCAGGATTTAAGCTGGATTCAGTGTACACATCATCCACAATATCTAGCACTGGTGGAATAGCCAGGGGTCTGTGTTGAAGTAATAATAGGAAGTCTCTGAGCCTTTTCTTGGATTCTGAATAATCCTGGCCTTCCCAATGGAAATACTCCCTCATGGTGTGTAAGGTTTCCCCAATGGAGTAGTCCTCAGGTGGAGAGGCTGATGGAATAGATTCCTCAGCATCAGAATCCTCAAAGAGAAAAGAATATCCCAGGTCTGAGGATGAGTCTGAGGAAATGGACCCCTGGTCGGATGAATTGTAATCTGCATCCTGTCCAGGCCTTTTATCAGGTAGGGGATGGGAACCCCTGATCAGAGTGATTAGGTCTTCAGCCATTTTGAGCATTTGATTCTTAGGCATGGAGGCATGTCCTGGAGAACGCTGTACTCGTTTCTTAGTTTTTAAAGGAGGCTTTGACTTAGAAGAGGGTTTAATGCTTAGCTGAGTAGGTCTGAAGACACCCTCTGAAGCTGCCGGTAGCTCAGGTACTCCGGATCCCTCTGCAGGATCGGTTTCGGTCTACTGAAAAGCTAGTGCGTCCAAAGGCCCAGCCATCTCCACGTGGGGGTCGGGGACGGCCTGTGGTTCTGCAAAAGCGGTCATCAGGGCCTGCGAAGGTGCCTCACTGAGAACCGGAGAACCGATGACTGGCCTAGAAGAGGCTTCGTCATCAGTTTTGGGCCTCGGATGCCTGTCCTTGTCTTTGCGCTTTTTATGAATACCAGTCGTCGGAAGTTCCGACGGCATGGTGTAATTAAATTTTCTGCCAAAGTAATGTTGGGCAAAATCAAACCGACCTTTAATAGTGCGCTTATTAAACCTAGCACAAAACTGACAACCAGCAATGTCGTGGTCTGGGCCTAGGCATGGGATATAATAAGAATGGAAATCCTTATGGGGTATATGCTTCCCACAAGAAATACCGTTATTAACTTTTGCTGACATCGGTCTGAGGCAAGAAAAAGTTTCCCCAATGGGGTACTTAGCTTTGTAGAAGACTTCGGTTCTGGATTCAGAATGAAAATCTCAGGAGTAGGCCGACCGGCACTTGCGAACTGCTTTTGCTTCGGGCACCGCGCGGCAAGAAAGACTGAAGAAAATGGCGTTGGCTGCATCTTATATACCCCTGTCGCACTGACGTCAGGGAGGAGGTGACAGCAACCAACGCCGGACCAAGACTTTGGAACTCAGGCCGGCTGGGGAACTGCCTGACGGCAGGATAACCCAAGTGTATGACTGCAGTAGTGTCACATGATGAACATCTGGGAGCCATTATTGAATCCCCAAATGATGAGATATTCTACAAAAGGGCATTACAGAAACAGATGCTTGGTGCCAGAGCCATGGGCTTAAGCTTAATTCCAAGAAATTTATAGTTATCCCCTTTGGGAAAAAAACATGTACCCATGAATTACCACATAGATGGCAGTACACTAAACACTGAAAGTGTGATGAGAGACTTAGGGACATAGGTGGACAGTGGTCTCACCTTCGATAACCACATCACCAAAACAGTCAGGAAATCCTTCTATGTGGCACACCTCATCACTAAGGGCTTTTAATCCAGAAAAAAGGAGGTCATTGTCCCACTGTACTCATCCCTCATTAGACCCATTATAGAGTACAACGCCCCATTTGGTATGTACCTCACAAGACATCTGCAACAGCTGGAAAGGCCGCAGAAATACCTCACTAAAAGAATCACAAGCCTAAAGCAGATGCCCTTTACTGACCATCTAAAACAACTCCAGCTATAGTCTGTGGCATATCGTCTTCTCAGAGGTGATCTCTGCTTAACATACAAGGCCATGTTAAACCCTGAGCTGTTGGACATGCTCCACTTAAAGAAATCTCAATCCGTCAGAGCCACAGGCTCCAGGGATCTAAACCTTGTCATCACAATGAACAAAACATGCTTGTGGAATAGGTTCCTGACCCAGAGATTCCCCATTCTCTGCAATAGACTGCCCATACATGTCAAGCAGAGCACCTCCTTGGCCTTCTTCAAAAGGAACCTCGATGATTGGATGGGAGATAGGAAATTCACCCCGGGGATCACGTCAGCCACCCTGCTAGACAGGGGTCCAGGGAAGTAAATACTGTGGGAAGAAATATCCAAGGAATTGTTATGGCTAGGCTTGTATGGGTCCTAGGGTCGATAGTCTAGTACTAACCTATGAACCTATGAACCTAAATATATATATATATATATATATATATATATATATATATATATATATATATATATATATATATATATATATGACACTGGCAAGTGACATCATAATCTCTGCTGGCTGTAGGATAGCTGCAGTTGCCCAGAAAACAGGTGGCTATGAGGGGTAGTACTGTTACCGAAACACCATTAACTGAAGGAGAGGAGTCCATGTCCATTGGCAGAGATCCAGATTGATCAGCAGATTGTTCCCACAGAATCCTTGATGTTGGTACAGATGTGGACAACACAGCCAGGGTTTCAAAAGCAGACCTTCCAGGTATGCAAAATGCAAGTGTCATTGTTATATCTTTATAAACATATATCTTAGATTTCTGATTTATATAGAGCTAGTGATAAATGTGTTTCAAATGGCACAATCATGGAGAAATACTGGAGAGTGTTTTGGGTGGGTGGGGAATACAATTGTGCACTATATTCTTATGTTAGAACATTTTCCTTCTGCACTTGTAAACGGGATTGTTCTCCTTTTCTTGTTTCATTTGCATTGTGATACCTAGCAGCCTTCTTTCCTTTCTCTTTCCTCACATGCAACTGCTTGAGGATAGCAAGCTGCCAGCCCACCTGCAGATGGTAAGCACACATTTGATTATTGGCATTACTGTCAGTAAGGTAGACTCATGTCTATATGAGATTAAAATTTGTGTTGTTTAGCATCTGTTAGATTTTAACATACCTTTTGTATAAGGAAAAGATGTGATCAGTTTTATTCTCTATTTTTCTGTTTGTTGTGTTCATTGCTTGTTACCATAGGTGATCCTGACAGTGGCACTGAGGAATCACCACCTGATATCAGACTATCTGTATCCTCTGATGATGATTCTGGTGATGAAGAGGTACAGTCTGGGGATGCAGAAGGTCAGTCTGACACTGAGGTTGTGGCTCCCACATCCACTCATGGTTTGGACACAGTCAGTATGCCTACACATAACCCTGACATGGAGACATCTGATATGGGACAGGTTGAGGGTGACACCATTCATCAGTGTAATGTGGTTCTGGTTGCAGAGGTGGTTGCTTCTCCCTGTAACCATCAAGAGGGCATGGTGCCACACAGGAAGGTTAGTAGGGGTGCTTGGAGGAGGGCTGCTATCCACCCATCGTCTTATGCTGGTGTGTAATTAGAAACCACCAGACATATGTGTAGATCCACAGTGGAAACACAGGCATGTTCATCTAGAGCTTTGGAAGAGACAGTGTGATTACTAAATGTCATGCATTGTGACATGAATGACTCCCTGAACCATGTGGGAAGCTCCTTGGACAGGATGAACGACACACTGGATGGATCCAGCAGGGATGGAATGTCTGTCGAGGGAAGATGTTTATCCATGTGGCTAGAGAGCCACTACATCTTCCAGTGTTAGCAGAAGTCACTGGGCAAGATCCTGTTCTTGTAGGGACACTACATCTACTGCTCCTTCAGTGATTGCAGTGTCCTTACCCAGATGTGAAGTCATGGTCCTGGATGTAGTCATGAGGACAGCTCATCCAGCAGATAATGGTCACATTGAAGTAACAGTCTGACTTCTAGCCAGGGCCATGGAAGTTGCAGTACAACTCCAGGCAGAGGTGGTTCTTATTGTTGGGGCAAAGGAGGTGAACTGACTAATCTACCATGAACAGCTCACACCTGTCCAAGATGCCAGGATGTAGTGCTAGCACAGTGCTTGACTGTGTTCATGCAGACACACATGCACTGAAAAAAAAATAACTTGACCATACCACCTCAGACACATGCAAACTATCTAAATAGTACAGTTGAGTTCTGTGAATTGGTGCAAAGCTGATAGATCTCCTGGCTGTGAGCAGAGTTGGAATCTATGCCAAACTGATAAGTACACTTTTTGCAACTTAATTTGCACTGTGCTGCATTTATACATTTGCTTATTATTTATATTGGTGCTGTATTGTTTCTGTTCTTTGTTGTCTCCACTGCATTTTTTTTTCTCAGGGTAGCCCAGAAGCTAGTTTCATGTAGGGGGTTGTTGAACCAGTCCACAACCTAGCTGTTAGTCATTGCCTGAGGTGTATTTTCTCTGTTGCAATTCCAGTACAGACTGCATTTCTGTGAATTGGTGCAAAGCTGATAGATCTCCTGGCTGTGAGCAGAGTTGGAATCTATTCCAAACTCATAAGTACACTTTTTGCAAGTTAATTTGCACTGTGCTGTAGTTATACATTTGCTTATTATTTATATTGGTGCTGTATTCCCATCCACATTCCATGTTGGTATATTGTTCTTATACTTGGTGACTTTGCAGTTGCCCACCCCTATTGTAAATTTTGTCTGGAACACTCCCCCCAGTCTAGTGTCATTAGCTCATTTTACCTGTTACAGAGAGAACATCTGAGAAGGCCAACCCACTTAGTTTGTTAAGCTTGAATTATCTTCTGCTCCTCCTTTCTCCCTTTCCACTTTACTAACAAAACAAAAAAAAAAGACATTGCTAGAATTTCCCTGTGTTCTGATTGAGTGTGCTTCTCAGCAGATACGTATATTTTGGCACTATTTAACTGTTCAGAGTTGAATAAAACAATAATCAAATTCAGTTCAGAATACATTTTGAATAAATTGCATTTATTTAAACTGTATTTGCTTTAATATTTCTACACACTGAAGTGTGCTAGCTTGTACTGCACTTGAATTGTTTTACTGCTGTTTTAGCTGCTTTTCTGTAAAAAAAAAAAAAACAAAAAACAAAAACTCTAAACCTGTTACCTGCCTTTCCTGTAACTAGTGTAGTCCAGATACAGATTTGCTGTGTCCAGGACTGTACGTAAGCTTCTGAGCCCTCCCAAACCTTTCTGTGCTGGAGGAAAGCCTTCTAGCTTATCAGTGGGAGTGATAAGCACTAGGTAGCCTATCTACCACAAGAGGAGTGGTTTCTGGTCCAGAAATTGTACTTTATTGTCCATTTGGGCAGCTTTTCCATCTCTTTCAACTTCTGGTTTAAAAGACCATGTTTGCACTTGTTTCCCACCTTTATTGTAACTAGTCTAGTCAAGATACAGATTTGCTGCATCTGGGACTGTTTGTAAGCTTCAGAGCCCCCCCCCCAAGCCTTTCTGTGTTGGAGGGAAGCCTGCTACCTTATCAGTGGGAGTGGTAATCACTAGGTAACCTATCTACCACATAAGGAGTGGTTTCTGGCTCAGAAATTGTAGTTATTCGCTGTTTGGGCAGTTTTTCCATCTCTCTCTCAACTTCCTGATTTAAAAGCCCACATTTGCACTTGTTTCTTTCCTGTAACTAGTCTAGAACAGATAGAGATTCTTAGTTTTAGCACTTGAATTTGCTTATTCGTGCTCAGCACTTGTTCAGAACTTGTTGTAAGCACTAAATAAGCTACAAATTACTACAGCACTCAACCTTCCCCATTACCTAGAGAAAAACAGTTTTTGTACTTACTTCCCTCACTTGCTTAGAAAAAAACAGCTCTTGCACTCACTTTCCTCACTTATCTAGAGGAAAATAGTTTTTTATTCAGGCATGTCCAAGGGTCAGCTCTCAGTGTTCTCTCCTGTCTATCTGATGAATCTGGGCATGTTGGGGCAATGTAGCAATTGCCTCATGTACACAGACAACCCTCTCCTCCTACCACCCAACACTACAACCTATGAGAGATGCACTTATCTAGCCAAACTGGAGGTAAAGCTCTCTCCAATCAAGACTGAACTTGACAGTCAAGAGAAGGTAAACACTTGCACCACACCACACTCATCACACCACTAAAATCCACACATAGAAACACAAAAACATTCAAGGAGGCTCTCAATAACAATCTGTGCAAGCAACAGAGCCCTCCAAAGCAAACCCACAAGCAACCTCCACTCCCAACACAACCCAAATGACACATAGCCCACAAACTCAGTGTGCCACTCAACCACAGCCCATAAGGCAAAACAACGTACCCAACACACTAGTCATAGGTTTCTCTATAGTCAGGCATACTGATGTCTCACTAACCAGGCTAAACAAGAAGAAGGTTACTGTAAGCTGCCTGTCAGGTGCCAGGCTCCACCACATAACCCACACACTCAGGTCACTCCATAACAAGTACAAATATGACTCTGTCATTATCCATGTTGATGTGAATGACCTGAGATGTACCTCCCTGAACTACATGAAAAGAGACATGGAAGAGCTCTCCAATCTTGTAGCTCAGGCAGGTATGACCCTCTAGCCTTGAGTAGCATTCTGCCATCGCCCAGAATGATACCACAGTACAAGGACAAAATGATAGACTTTAACAACTGGCTAAGCTTCTGGTATCATTCTAAGGGGATCCAGTATCTGTCTGCCTGGGATGACATGGTCGACAAGCCACAATGCTTTGCCAGAGACAGCCTGCATCTGTCACCCCTGGGATTCTTGATACTGGCTAAGGCTATTGCCGCCCCTACAGTGCCTTTTTTAGCCAAGTTTCAAATGACAAACTCACCACCATAAGAGGAACAGGCAAGCAAAAACTGAGGGTAATGCTACTCAATGCTAGAAGTCTAAATCTCAAAATGCACTCACTTGATGCACTCCTTAAAATGGAGAACATCAATATCTGTGCAGTGACTGAGACCTGGTTCAAAGTTCCAGACAGCACCCTTGCACTACCAGGCTATAACTCATACCACACTTTTCAGCCATGTAACCTCAAAGGCAGAGGTGTGTCCATATTCATTAAGAATATCCACACCTTCAGATTAGTTGCTCAGCATAATGCATCCGTGGTTATCCAAGTGCAACCAACTCTGGGCAAAACTGCAATCCAAATTGTAGCTTGCTACAGATCCCCCACCATGTCCCAGGATTCCCGCTCCTCTTTTCCTGATATACTTGAAAATATTTAGGTTCAACCAAACACCCTAATAATGGGCGATTTCAACTACCTCACCATTATCTGGGAAAACTCCTTCATGCAACGCTTTAAGGAATTCATAAATTCCAATGCCCTGGATCAACTTATCCACACTCCCACCAGGGGAGACAATATCCTAGACCTAGTCATTACCAACATGAGTGACCGGTGTTCCACACCTGAGGTCAACTCCTTGTTGGTCTGATCCGACCATAAGCTAATCCCTCTAGATATCCACATCCCGCCCCCACCCCTCATTAAGGAAATCATGGTTAAAACTTTCTCCGACACCAACTTCATGCATCTTAAGATAGAAGTGGTAACGTCACGACACCCATGCAGATGGACAATACAGTTACAACTGCTGAATCCTACATAGATGGACTCTATAAGCACTTGCACGAGTGCATGGATCATGCTATCCCAAACAGAACCAAGACACTATCCTCCAAAAAATGAAGCCACTCTGGTGGTCCCCTGCCATAAACAAACTGTACAACAGAAGGAAGAAACTGTAGCAAAAGAGAGTAAAATCCCTTGAGTGGAGAGCTCCCTGGTTAGCCTCAGTAAGAAGCTGAGATCCCTTATAAGATCCTCCATAGCTAGTTACGAAAACAAAATTGCCACTGATTCTAAGGACAACCACAAAGCATTCTATAGCTATGTCAAGAATCTCAATGGCAACACCCAGATCTTCTCTGAGTTACAGCACAATGGCACAAAAATTACACAACCAACTGATATTACCAACATCCTGGCAGATAGGTTCAGTGTTAATGCCAAAAACAAAGCATCCATGGGACCGGACAATATCTCCACCTAAGCACCATGTTCAATCATAGCCTCACATCAGGCTTTGTGCCCCCTGAATGGCGCACAGCAACAGTTATCCCACTCCACAAAGGGGAAGCCACCACTGATCCCGGGAACTATCGCCCTATTAGCCTGATGAGCCTGGTCTGCAAGGCCATGGAACATATCATGGAACTCATAAACAAAGACATTGGTAACCTCCAAACTCTGGACCCCACCCAGTTCGGGTTTGTGAAAGGCAGATCATGTCTCCTGAACCTAAATGACTTTTTTGAGGCAGTCACCAAAGCTGTAGATGAGGGTAAGGTAGTTCACACAGCCTATCTTGACTTAGCCAAGGCTTTTGACACCATCCCCCATTCTGAAATTATAGCTAAACTCACTAAACTAGGTATAAATCCCTACATCACAAAATGGGTTGCCAACTGGCTCACTGACAGAACCCACAATGTAAATGTTTTAGACTCCAAATCTGACTTCAGACCAGTGACAAGTGGAGTACCGCAGGGTTCAGTCCTGGGACCTCTCCTGTTTGGTATCTACTTCTCTGAAGTACAGGTTAACACAGAAGGCCTCTGGCTAATGAAGTTCGCAGATGATTGCAAACTAGGAGCCATAGTCGAGTCCCCAAATGATGTGGACATCCTACAGAAGGGCCTCACTGAGACAGGTGGCTGGAGTCAGAGCCATGGCCTCATTCTCAATGCCAAAAAGTGTATTCTTATCCCCTTTGGTAAAAACTCTGTACGCATGAACTACCACATAGGTAGCAGTCTATTTAACACCAAATGTGTGATAAGACACCTTGGGACCCAGGTGGACAGTAGGCTCTCCTTTGATAAATACATCACCAAAGTAGTCAGGAAGACCTCCTAAGTGGCACACCTTATCATAAAAGGGTTCTCATCCAGGAAAAAAGAAGTCATTGTTCCCCTCTACTCGACACTCATTAGACCCATTACAGTGTACAATGCCCCTTTTGGAACGTACCTCACAAGACATCTGCAGCAGCTGGAAAGGCCACAGAAGTGCCTCATAAAGAGGATTACTGGCCTCAAACAGATGCCCTACACTGACCGTCTCAAAAAACTCCAGCTTTACTCCATAGCATATCGCCTACTCCAAGGTGATCTCTGCCTAACATATAAAGCTATGTCAAACCCAGAGCTACTGGACATGCTACACCTAAAGAAATCCCAATCCCTCTGAGCTACACACTCTAGGAACCTAAACCTTGTCACCACAATAAACAGGACATGGTGGAGGGATAGATTCCTGTCCCAGAGACTTCTCATACTCTGGAACAAGCTACCCACCTATGTCAAGCAAATTCCTCATTAGCTCTCTTCAAGAAAAATCTTGATGATTGGATGGGAAATAGGAAATACACCCTGGGGATCACTTCTGTGGCTCTGCTCAACAGTGGCACAGGAAAATAACTTTCTTGGGTGGCGTAAGCCAGGGAACCTTGTTGACTAGGCTTACTTAGACCGTTGAAAAACAAAAATGCAGACTCCTTGAGATGCAAGCCCTCTCTTAAAACTCAAGCTGTACAAAAAAAGTCCACGGCCAATACCAGCCTACACCAATAAAAAGCGAACTTAACGAAAATAAATCCTCGGCAAAAGACACAACCTTAACGCCAAGTTTATTGATACAAAACAATAATAGAGGCGTTTTCCAAAACTTTTTATTGGTGTAGGCTGGTATTGGCTGTGTCTTTGGTTTTAGGCTTACTTAGACCCTTGGGCCAATAGCCTAGTACCTACCTATGAACCTATATATCCATTCGCCCTGAACACTGTATGCTCTGATAGATACATGTGTTTCTCACTTGCTCACACTCAGTTCTTTGGTGTCAGCCCCCCCAACCCTGTGCAAATGATGATAACTGTGCCCTGCCCTTTGCACGTGTTTTTTGCGACTTAGGGTTGCATATATGTGTGATGCACACAGTGGATAGCTAATGCTTGCTTATTCACATGCTTGCAAGTATCAATATATATTGTAGAAGAAAAGTTGTTCATTTTTTTGTTCCTATTCATTTATGAATGATTGCTCTTATAATTGTTGAACTGCATTGTATTTCAGTTAGTATTGTCACTGCAGTAGCAGAAGCATTATGTCCTTTAGTTTAGTTTGTTGGCATAGTTGTGCAAATAAGGGTATAATTAACCTGTTCCATGTTTTATAGACAGTGGTCAATTGAAATGTTTGATGCACACTGTTGTTTCTAATACGCAACTTTATATTGCAAAAATTTGACCACAGAACTATACACCTCAGACAAATGCTCTGATTAGGGGCACATATATTCTTTTCATATGAGAGCAATGAGCTATATAACTTTTTTCTTTTCAGATTCCACACTTACCTTGTCATTACCGTAGGAACATATCATGCCCTTGGGAGGTGTCCCTATCCGATGCTATCAGATCACAGCCATTAAATGATTAATTTGCGGAGTCTGGAAGGAATAAGTTTTGCTGTTGTATGTATGTGGAATCTTAGACTTTGACCTAGGTACTGATTGTGTCCAATCCTTTGCCTCTTAGCCAGAGTAAGGCAGTACTGTGCATGCCTCCATCTGGAAGCACCATTTGCAGTTGGTGGTTCTCCTTCATGCTCCTGCTGGCCCTATGTGTGGTCCTTGAAACTGTGGTCCTGCCCCTTGCTGTCCTTGTTGAAACTGTTTCCTGAGAATTATATTGCGTAACTTAGCACAGACTGTAAATATTTTGGCAGAGGTGCCTTGGTCACTCTACACAGCATCCCCTGATGTGTCTAGACACTGGAACCTTAATTTAAGCAAACAAAACACATATTCTATGATATTCATAGTCTGACCATTGGCCTCATTGTATTCTTGTTCAGTGGGGGCTGTGTTGGCTCCCCACTGGTGCCTTGAGCCAGGGCACCAATGGATAACCTGCATCGTCCTGTAGATGCCCTTAAGGAATGTCACCCCTAGCAAACCTGATGTACAGCTCACAAGTGTGCCATATGTACAGCTCACAAATGTGCCATATGTACAGCTCACAAGTGTGCCATATGTGTGAGTCATGGAAGCTGCTTGGGTTACCTGCACAGACATCATAGATGATCCATTGAGCATTACAGGCAACCTGACAGCTTATAGAACGGAAACATTTTCTGTTGATGTACCTCCTTTCCTGTTCACAGGATGGAGTTTTAATTTCTATGTGTGTGCAATCAATGGCCCCCCAACACTTCAGGGAAGTATGCTACTGCATAGAATTCCTACAGGATTTTTGCTCTGTCCTGTGGGATAAATGGGAAACAGATCTGATCCCTTGCATGCAGTAGCATTGCACATAAAAACTGATTCAATATTCTAGAGGCTGATGTCTGTGACACCCTTCATATATTCCCTTTGGGGAACTAGTATATGTAATGTTAAGCATACCTTTACTTCCACTGGGATGGGTTCTCCACAGTTTTGCTGGAACCTGAAGTGGGGGCAGCAGAGCTTGCATACTTCCTCCAGTGTTTCCCTGTCCACCTTCTATCTGTTAGTAATTTCTGTGTCATGCAGTCCATGATAAGTCAAACTTGGTCTAAACACCTTTCTTCTTCTTGCCTGAGGTCTGGAAACAGCAGCAGCACCCTTATTTAAAACCTGCTGCACACACAGCATAATAACAGCACCGGTCAACTCCTAACATTTTTTTCTTAGTGTAGTCATGCTGTATTGCAAAGAGTTTTGACGTGCATGGCAAAAGCCTGCACTGAGTGAACATGATTGCTTTATAGCTTCCTGAATAGCTCTGGCAAGTTGAATTGGTTAATTAGCATGTAGTCGAGCTCTTAATGCTTTAATTAGCATATTCTGTCATTTCCCTTTGTCTGACAGCTCTACTCATCATGTACAGCCACTTAATGAATACCAGATAGTGTGCTCTTGTGTAGCTGTTAATGAACCCACTCCACTGTCTTCCTGTCTATTATTGTAATAACCATGTGGATGTAAATAAAACAAACAGCATTATAGGACAAATACATTATACTAAATGCAATAAGATGATATACACAATGTAAAGGCAATGTTAATACGTTTACTGTTTCAGCTTATTAACATAATAAATATGGATCTAAAGAGTCAGTGAAGATTTGTTTAGTAATAATGAAAATAATTTAAGTCAAAGAATTAAGTGATCTATAGCAAGTATTAAATTTGGGAGGCAAAGAAGGACTGAAAAAGAAAGAAAGGTGATATAAGTATATGGTGCTGTAAAGACTGGTTTACAAAGAAGATAATAATTTAGAGAATATAAAGAATAAAAGTGAATACCAGAGAGTCAGCATACTGCAACCATGAGTGGGACTAGAACTCTGGACTTCTGGACCCATCTTTGAAAAGTATTTCTCAGTGATGCAAAAAAAAATGGTATCCATTCCAGAAGTACTGTACCGTGGGTCTGTGTTCTGGGAGGGGGTATGACTAGGCTGTATGAACAGTCCACATGCAGCAGGAAGACATAAGTTAGCAATAAGGAATTTAGACAGTGCTCTACTGAGCAGGAAGATGTTTCTATCAATAATGGACAATGTACTGTTGAGGAAATGAGCGGGCAGTAATGAGCTTTATGATCAGCTGACATAATAACAACACTTATTCATAGGGTTTTGATGCATGTGAAGCTTGAACAGTTTGTACATGCACATTAAAACAAATGGTAACAAGAATGGCAAGAGATAGCCTTTAATCTACGGTGTATCACAGTTACCAGTTTATAATCTGTCATGTATTACAAGTGCCAGCCTTTACTCACTTATAACTGCCAGCCTTTCATCTTTTCAACCTTTTCTCTATAATGTACCATTTTTTATGTTCAAACTGTGTTCATGCTTTAGAACTAGATGAAATCTTCATTATGACATTTCTAAACAAACAGGCATCACAAAAATAGGCTATGCCCCATATAATTTTCTTGAGTGATATTTCATCACTTAGCTTCATAGGAGATTACTAGGCTAATGGTTTAAGACTCCTTACAAGCTTAGCCAATATAACCCAATTTTACCCAATATATAACCAGTAGGGGCAAAAGAATGGCAGGGATTTGTGTCTATGCCTTGAGCATCTTACAAATTTCCCCTGTCCATAACGGACATAGGCACTAATCCATGTGTGAATTTTGATTCCCCATCTATTGATCCAAACTGTATTTGATGAGGGACAGGGAAGGGCTCTGCTAAATGTGAATAAGAAGCCTGCTCCAATGACAGGCAATCTCTGAGACACACATCTGCCTTTCCAGCATGCTTTGTGTGTAAAATCTACAGATCTCGGTGCTACCTAAACATGCCACAATTGCATTTTGTCAAATACAAATGTCTGCACTATCATTTAGATGAAAATTCATTTTGGCCAGAAGTTGACAGTATAATAGTTTAAAATATTATATTATAGATAAGCACATAAATTGTATATATATATTAAGAGAGCTATTGCTTTTGAGGAGATGTACCTCTTATACTACCTACTTCACAACTGATATATACTAACTTCAGAATCATAGCACATTGGAGTAAAGCAAACATTTCTTTAGTAACTGAATTCACATGTGCCTGCAACTGGATAGTAGAGTGAGTGAAGGCAGAGGGGAGTGGGGGAGACCTACCAAAATGTCGTGGAAAGGGAAGCTTTAATTTATGAATGCTGTCAATCAAATTATTTGCAAAGAAATGAAGATTTATCAAAGTGACATTTCAGTACTTGCATTCAAACATGTACCATTCACTGGAATATTATTTGTACAAATTAGACGGAGCATAGTCTATTTGTAGGGTGCCAATCAACAAAATGTCACTCATGCAAATGATAAGCATGAATGCACCATGAATAGGGATGCACTTAATAATATGCAACCCTTTTATGACACTGGACTAAGTTGCTTCAGGAGTTTGGTGGCAGTAATACTTTAATGCCTCTTAAGTAATTTTAAAGACATTCCAGTTTAACTACTTTAATAAGCTACAAATAACAGAACAAAAAGACAATAGCTATGACCAGTAAGATGATAAGCTGTTTACTAGGAACACAGAGTCCAGGGACAAGTGGGTAATTCTCTGGCCCCGGAGATCTTGGTGAGATTGGGAAAGTCACACTTTGAATTCTTTATCTAAGTTTCATATCTAACTGCTTGGTGCACACTGCAGCTGTTAGGATATTATCCCATTTTTTCATCTTTCCTTTCAGTAAGTAGTGGTTGATTATAGAATCATAGGAAGTTACTAGGCTAATGTAATGGCTCCAGGGGCCTCACAAACCTAAAGAAGTACAACCCCTATAACCAAGAAAATTAATTTATTAAGTGGAACTAAGTGAGCAACTACTGCTCCTGTCCAAGAGGGACATAGGTAAAACTCCTGGGGTGAATTTGCGATTTCCCATCCAATCAGCCAAATTATGATTAAAGAGAGTCAGTGAGGGGCTCTGCTTCAGTTGAATAGATTCTAGGGATTGAATCCTGGACCTCATACACCCCAAACATGATTAGCTGCTGTCTAACCTAACTTCAAAACACCTATAAATCATCAGGGTCTACTTATTCATTTCCCCTCAAGTATTTGACAGTGTCTTGTATAGACACAAACACCTTGAGTTGGCATTGTTCCTGTAAAAAGAACCCTTGAAATTTCACCAGTATGTAGTTGCACACAGGACAACTAGTTTGCAGTGACAAATACTGCCCCCAGAGTTTAAAAATAGATACTCCTGACATTATTTTATATTCTCACCACAGCCATCTAATCAATAAAAAAGAGCCTTTTGCCATGGATATGAACATTCACACTATCTCCATTACAAACTTAGTAGATATGGGAATCCTGAGGGAATGTAGAAATTGCATCATGTTTACTGATAAGCAGGTATTTCTTAAACTGACAAGGTGCATGAGAAATGTATTTACACAATGTCACTGGAGTCAAAGCTCTCACATAAAAACACATATTACTAAGATATAAAACAAAAACAATGTTATACAACAAAAAGATGCTATTTTGGTGATAAGTGAAGTTTATTTATTTTATTTTATTTTACATTTATTTTACATTTGTTGGCCGGGCTGGTCTAACTGGATACATGTCCATTTTCAGTGGAGGCCCGGGGAGAAAAGCTCTGCACTACAAAATAGTATTTACAAGACATAAGTACATTGTAAGTTTTAGCTATTATAGAGGTATTTCCTATTTTCATATTAGTAGGATGATTCTTACTGAATAGAGCTATGAATATAGGTACAAAGATGAATAAGAAGATGTAGCACAACATTGGTAGTATAGTAATACAGGGGAATGTTTAAAACTATGTAAGACAACAATGCACACTATTGAGCAATAAAGTCACACCAGTATAGTTTGCTAGTAGGCTAAGTTAGCTAGAAAAACTCAATACAGCAATTAAGTCTCTGATTATAAACCAATACCAAAGTTAGTTATAAAAGTCACCCATATGATGTTTGTTAGTAATTCAATTAGTTATTAAATAGTTCACTATTAATAGGTATATTGATAAACACACAATTATAAGTAAGAGGTAATTTTGCTTGTGCTGGTATGTAGAGAGGTGTCACCATATAAAGACTGGTGTTTAGTCCAGTCGTCTAGATTGATTGTGAATCTGGTTTGTCCTGCAAAATCTCAAATTTGTCTAAAAATGTTTCACTTTAGGTATTCAATAAGGTGTTGTCTATCTTCTAAAGTGAAAAGGAGACTGGATTTATTTTCATCAAGTAATTAAGTGCAGATCTGCCCCAGTGGTACAGAGGGATAAAATAGCAGCCCAGAACCCTGTGTTCAATTAACTCACTCAAGCCTAAAATGACTTTTTGCATACTTTCAATTCATACCCAGGCTATCTTATGGCGTCCAGAAGTTTTTTGGGTCTGACTTCTTTAACTAAGTGACCTACCAGCTAATCATATGCAGTATTAGAAAGGACAAGGAGATATTAATATAATGACGCTAAGATCATTAGTCTCAGATATCCTGCAGTGGAGAAATGATGAATCTTTGTTTACCACTTACTATTCATATTTTCATATTTATGTTCATATTTTTATAACTGAGAGGCCTACATGTTATTGAGGTGCATGATGTGAAACACCAATATGGGAGGCAGGACAATTTACTGTCAGTGCTGGTGTATATGTCACTATACTGGAAATATTGCTAGCTGTTTGTTAGCAATTATGAAAATAAACAATAATGTCAATTATGTTGTCATAGTACACATGCTACACCCATCACACACAGGTCAAAGCAGACACATAGACCCACATATGCTGAGGCACTTAAATGTAAACTTACTAAACCCCAAAGACCTCCTAGATGACGTATACATAACAAATAAACTCATCAGCCCTGAATGCATTCTTTCAAAACAACAACCACATCAACACATACAGCTACATTTCATGGATCATCTACTTCTAAGCTCACCACACAATCCAACATTGGAGACTCTATTGTGAGACACACAGATGTCCCACTCACCAGGATGAGAAAGGAGAATGTCACGGTCAGTTACTTATCAGGGACCAGGATCTGCACATTACACATAAAATCAAGTCACTGCACCACAAGTGCTAGTAAGACTCAATCATAGTCCATGTGGGTGTAAATCACCTGAGAAGTATCTCCCTAGACTACATGAACAGAAACATCATGGAGCTCTTGGAATGTGTGTCCCAGGCTGGTATGAGTCTAGCATTGAGCAGCATTCTGTCTTCTCCAGGGATGATGCCACAATATGAACAGAAGATGACTGACTTCAATAATTGGCTAAGTTTCTGGTGCCATTCGAAAGAAGTGCAATATTTGTCAGTATGAAGGAGAAGGTCAGCAGACCACGCTGCTTTGCTAAGAATGGTCTGCATCTCTCCCCTCTAGGCTTTCAAATGTTAGCTAAAACACTGTCCTTCCACATAGTGCCTTTTTAAAGCAATGCCAGACTGAAAGTACTTTTGTCATAGTAAATCAAAACCAAGAAAATCTAAAGGTGTTACTGCTCAATGCTAGAAGTCTAAACAAAAATAACTCCACTCCCTACAAGTTCTCCTTACCCCAGAAAATGCGAACATCTGTCTGGTCAGTGAGACATGGTTTAAAGCTGCAGAGGGCACACTGGCAGTGCAAGGTTCTAATGTCTTCCACACATTTAGACCAGCTGCTACACAGACAGGGACTAAAAGTGGAGGTGTCTTGATTTACATCAAAAATAAGTATACATCAAGGCTGGTCAAACAGGACTATGCACTTGTGCTTCTCCACGTTCAAATCAACATAGGCAAAATTCCATACCACTTCACTGCAAGGTATAGGTCCCCTTCTATGAACCAAGAAACACCTGATATGTATTTAAGCTTATTGAAAACTTCCATCGTCCAAGTCAATATCATTTTTATGAGTGACATGAATTTCCCCATTATTAACTTGGAATCAAAGACAACACCAAATGTGCAAGGACAGAGATTCCTGGAATTTGTAAACACTAACTCCCTGGACTAGATTGTTAATACACTGACCTTAGACATAAAGGCTTTGGTCCTCACTAATATGGGAGAGCACACCCCTTAGGTGAATGTCTTCTCTGGTAAAGCTGAACTACACAAACCAATCTCCTTTGAAGTAAAAATAAAGCCCAGAATCCCAGCTATCCCTGGAATATTCAGGAATTATTCTCAAGTTTAACTTCCTACTATTAAGTGATAACCTGGCAAATTTTCAAGACCCAATAGACCGCAAGAACCCTGCTGCCTTTTTAACATAACTGTTCACAGAGACCTTACACAATCATGTTAATAGCTGCAGAGGCACCTGTACTGACCAGGAAGAACTACAGAAGTAATTCAAAAAGCAACTCACCCTGCTAGAATCACAACATCGATAAAATGTATAACAGAAGGAAGAAATCATGGCAAAAATTAGGAGGCATAGCACTCAGCAGGATAAAAGTGCTCTCATCAAACTAAACTAAACTAACAACTCACAGGACAAATAATGTCTACCTAAACCAAATCTGAGGTAATTTAGCCTCCCAGGCTAAGGACAACAAGGAATTCTTTATCTGTGTTCACAACCTCAAAGGCAGTAGAAAATGTGTGCAGAAATCATTGTTAATGGAGCCATCTATACTGAGCCAGAAGATATAGCAAACCTGTAGGCAGACAAATTCAGCGCTAACTTTACTCCTCTCTCATCCTCAACCTTACTTCAAATACCATCAAATATAACACTCCCTACTATTACTAACAAATCCTCATTGCTCTCTTTAAGACCCATAGGACTGTATTGATGGGCCTGAACAATATCCCAGGATTCCTTCTGAATAGTATGAGACATGACCTACATGATGTATCTGGCCCTCTGAAGTGCTATTTAACTGTATCCTCCAACCAGGTGTTGTGCCTTACAAATGGAGAAGAGTGAAATTCATCCTCTGGAAAGGTGGGGCATCTACAGACCCTGAAACTACAGACCCATAAGTCTCACTAGTCTCATATGCAAAGCCATGGAAAGAATTATCATGGAAATTAACAATAATAAAATAGGAAACCTCCAAACACTGGACTCAATCCAGCCTGGTTTCGTCAAGGGCAGTTTATGCCTACTCAACTTGATGGACTTCTTTCAGAAGGTCAACAAAGCAATAAGTGAGGGTGAAATGGTTCAAACTGCCTATCTTGACCTGGTCAAGGCATTTGACACAATACCCCACTCAGGCTTTGTTAACAACTCAGTAGAATAGGTACAAACCCTTTTGTCACCAGGTGGATAGCCAGCTAGTTCACATAAGGGATGCAGGAAGTTGAAACTGGAGAATCCTGCTCTACAAAGAAGCAAATCACAAGTGGAGTACCTCAGAGATTGGTCCTGGGACCACTTGTTTTGACATTTACTTCTCTGAAGTCAAGGGCTATTAGCAAGGGCCTCTGGCTGACTAAATTTGCAGATGACTGCAAACTGGGAGCAGTCATAAAATATCCTATGAATACGAATATTCTCCAGAAAGACTGACACGGATAAATAACTTGTGTCAGAGACATGGACTAAAACTAAATGCCAAGAAATGCATAATAGTATTCTTTGGGAAGTCACTGACCCCTGGTAACTATCATATTGACAACACACCCATAAGAGTAAACACAGTAGCAGTAGTGAGGGACTTGGGGAGACATAAATAGTAATATAGCCATCATGCATCTACAGTAATGAGGAAATCATTCTATGGTGTGCAACTTATAAATAAAGTTATTGCATCTAAGTCCAAGGAGGTCATTGTTCCACTGTATTCAGCATTTATCAGACTTATCATTGAGTATAATGTTCTCTTTGGTATGTAACTAACCAGGCACATCTGACAACTGGAACATCCACAGAGGTTGCTCACTAAAAGTATAAAGGGTGTAAGTAACATGTCCAATGCAGACAACATCAAAGCCCTATCTCTGTATTCTGTTTCCTATAGGCTGTTGAGGGAAATCTATGCCTGGCATTTCCAGACCCCACCCTGATGGACCTTCTGCATATCTGCAAAACAAACAGCACCAGAATTGTCCATTCTAAAGACTTAAACCTTGCCTGTGATATACATAGGACCTGCTGAAGAGATAGGCATGTATTCCACTACCCCTTCTCTGGAACAGGCAACCCATCCATAAGAAGTCGGGTTCCTCCCTAACCCAATACAAGTGTAACTTGGACAGTTGGATGGGGAACAGGAAATTTAAACTTGGTTTAGCACCTATGTCTCTCATGGACATAAGCAACCTGTAAATGTTTCATTTCCCAGGCCCCTGCTTGTAAATGTTTCATCTTCCAAGCCCCTGCTTACACTTATCAAGAGTACCAGAACATGTCAGAGATTTGGGAAGCATGGCTAGCCTTAAAAAGGCCCCTGTGGTTGTTAGCCTAGTACATACCTATGAACCTGTAAACCTATAAGAAAGACATGGAAAGAAAGTTGTATTTGGGGGGAGGTAAAGTCCGGAGTTGTTATTCCTGGATGACTGGATGATAGAAGGGAAAGAGATGATAAAGCATCAGTCTTCTTCTGGCCTAAATATGCCTGCATGTACATATGTACAGCATAGCTAACTACATGTAAACACTTCTCTGAGTGCAAAGGAATACAAGCTCCTTAACAGACAATAGTCCATGAGCCTGTTTAATATGTATGACTCTGAGGGCTTATCAACCCCAACTGTTACTGTTATGTTCAGGGTAAGTATTAGGCTTTTCCAAATCAACTACAAATTTAAAGCTTATGGATATATTACAGTTCATGACTGGACTATGATAAATTCTTGGTTATAGTTAACACCTCTGTGTAGGGCAGCAATGACATGGGTTGAAAGAAGTTGTGAAGACTGGTAGAGATGGGTGAAGGCTGCCAGCCTAGTCAAACAGAATTTGGACCATAATTCTGTCATTTGTAAATATAAATGTTGAAATACAGGCTTGTTTTCATAAATGATAGAATATGCTGTGAAATGTTGAACTTAAAGCAATGTAGCGACATTGCCCTCTGCTGTAAAGAAAGCTAAGTCAAGCATTTCCTATCTGTCCGTTGAAGTTTAAATTATTTAATGTCTGTCCCTTTGAAGTTAGAATTTGGAGTCGATGACTCTGGAGTGAGGCATCCTGCCTATTGTTTTAATTTACGGAATAATTATTAGAGTTTACATGTGGAATGTCTTTTATTGATGCAGTTTCCTGTGGGTGCAAGATAACAATTATGTAGTATCTGTTGGCCTGGAAAAACCAGGAAAGTGTAAAAAAATGATGTCATGGAAATCAGGACTGAAAATAGCAATTTAAACAGAGAGAATCAGAAGACATTAAGCATTTTTGTCTTGACTATCCAAGTCACAACACTGTCTTGATCATATGTAAGTTATCTTAGACTTGTGTTTTCGTTTAGAAATAGCTAGGAACAAGAAAGATTAGACTAAGTGTTTTTCTGTGATGTCAGAACTTTACTACTGTGTTATTTTAAGTATTTCTCTGTGATCTCTGAACGCTTGACTAGCACTGTGTAGTAGAAAGTATTGTGTTGTGGTTTTAATTATTTATTATTGAATATTTTAAAACCTTTCAACTGTGGCTGTTTTGTGTAGAGAAAATTTAACCTCTAGAGTACATTGCATATTTATAGGGTTTACTGTCCAAATCACTCTAAATAAGCCTTGACTGTTTAGTCATAGCTACCAATTGGATAATAATATTGCACAGTAATAATTGGACACCCTTTTAAGGGCCTTTCAGTAGCTGATAAGTATTAGTGGGTGGTGGTAAGTGGAACTACCATATAGGCTGGGAGAAAGGGGCACAATTGGAGAAACTGTGCCAGTCTTCCCCAGGAGTGTCTGTGTGGTTGTATAAACTCTTCTCAAAGTGCATGAGTGTGTGTGTGTGCCAGCTACTTGGGCAGGGACACAAAGCACTGGTTGGACAGAGAGGGTGCTAGAGGTTTTAGCTTGCCTACTAGGCTGAGATCTGGACCCTATAGCTCTGCCAGTGGGGAGTCTTATTGGGAACCTGGAGAGCAAGGGAGCGGCCAGCCCAGGACTGACTCTGATCTCTCTGTGCTCTTAAGGGAAATTGCACGTTACTGTGTGTATTTATTATCCTTTCCTCATATATGAAGACACCCTCTCTGGTGTTAGTGGTGAAGAGTGAGGCTCCTTAATTGCTGGTCCAGGGCACGGGTGTCACAGAAGTGTTCACTGATTAATGGTAACTGAGATTTTCTGAGTAGGTTTGTTTAGCACAATTGTATTTTAGACATTAAATAATTCAAGCTTCACAAAATAAATTATGTTTTATTTCAGGATGTGACCACAGTGGACCACCCAGAATCTTATTTGCCAACCAAAATTGCTCAGTTAGTATACTGCTGTACTGAAAAGTGTCCGAGGAACTATCTGTGGTTTACTAGTACTGGTTAGGTCAAATCTAGCTGATATGAACAATCTAAGTGGCAGGGCAGTGTTTTGTTTATCTCACAGTATTCTCTCAGAGTACTGCAACCCAGCTGAACAAGGAAGAATTTAATTATTATACCAAGCAATCCTCAAGTAATTATCTGTTAAATATCTAGACATTGTTTATCTAAACCTCAAAATGCACTCACTCGAGGCACTCCTTAAAATGGAGAACATTGACATCTGTGCAGTGACAGAGACCTGGTTCAAAGCTCCAGAGAACACCCCTGCATTACCAGGCTACAATTTACACCACACCTTTCGGCCACCTAACCCAGAATGAAGCACTAAAGGTGGAGGCGTGTCAATATTAATTAAGAATATCCACACCTCCAGGCTAGTTGCACAGCATAATGCATCCGAGATTATCCAAGTGCAACTAACTCTGGGCAAGACCGCAATCCAAATTGTAGCTTGCTACAGATCCCCCACCATGCCCCAGGATTCCTACTCCTCAGTTCTTGATACACTGGAAAGTATTAGGGTGCAACCCAACACCCTAATAATGGGCTATTTCAATTACCCCACCATTAACTGGGAAAACTACTCACGTACCAACTATTTTGCTCAATGTTTTCTAGAATTC